>NW_023998517.1:1671868-1713874 GCF_014805625.2 Glossina fuscipes
AATATAAAAGAATTTGGTTCCATTTAGGTTCTAAAGTATTGCGCATCGATAGATTCTCGGTTGGGTGCCCCGAAGTAGCATTTAGAAAGGCATACCTCTACTTTCGTTTTCTTATGCCCGAAACTCTGATATACATATCAATTTATTCTTATCCGAAAATATGATTTACATTACTGGTTTTATTGCCAGAAATAAGTTCATTTCAAATATTCACATAGAAAAATTTAATAAAAGAATAATGACATATATATATATATAAATATTTTATTTAAAAAAGTGTGTTGTACAGCTTCGCTGAAACCGCTTAATACAGCCTCTATGCGTTTTCGTTACAAATTTCATCAAAAAGTCAACTCTTGTCGTTTTAATACGTTTTCCACGGCCACTTACTTCTGTTAACACCGCGTTGCTCGCTTTTTAGATACCTAGAAATACTTTATCAAAATAAAACACATTCCCGATCATTTTCCAGCCAGAATATGGCGCTCGTAATTTGGCGACTTAATTCAATGCTGGGGACGAGCTAAAGTACCAGCTACGGAGCATTTGCAAGGCAGAGATTGTTTCCAATCAATTTACTGTATATGGAGTAAAAGCAAAATTTTTTATCTTAAATATGAACTTGGCCTGAAAACCCAATCATTCCACTATGGCTTATGATCGGCATTACTTTCCTAAACTTTGCTTATGAAGACTGCAAAAAAATTTAAATTTTCCTCATCTTCACATAGTTCAAGTTTAATTCACGATATTTTTTTTTGATTATGTCACTGGAATTGAAAGAGAATTCAAAGAAAGCTCAAGTCAAAAAGACGACAGTATTGTGGTGGCGCATAAATGTGATCAATAATATACTAATATGAATACTGAATATCCAACGGCCTAGGCTAAGTTGGCCTTTATTGGTTTTTAAATCATAAACGAATCTTTAGCTGAAAGTTGTGTCTTTTTTTTTTTTTTTAGGTTAGTAGCGTAGACAGAAGGCTGTCATTTTGTCTGATTTTTCACTTCGGATCCCTTGAAAAATTTGTCTTTATTTACATAATTTTTTCATTTATGCTTTTTTAGCCTCGCAGCTTCTTATACGCACAAAAGTGGGTTGGCTTTATCAAAAGTCTTCGCTTTTGTTTTTTTCCTTGGCGTTTTGAACGGCCGAACATAATAGCAAGCTTGCGATACCGCCTACTTTTGACGTTTGATATAAAAATCGTTTATCACGACGCTGTCTCTCTAATTTAAAAACAACTCTTTACTAAGTGACCCCTCGAGTTTAATTCATGCCGCATAAATCTCATCAGAGTACAGAATTTTACGAGAAAACTACAAACAATATGACACACGAAATCATGCATGTATATGCATATACACATTGCATACATAAATTAACACAAGATATTCTTATTTTTTTTTTATTTTTTTTTTTTATTTTTGTACGAAATTAAATCTGGTCACAGCAGTCAAACTGAGAAAATTAAAGCAGAACTTGTACATATTCGCATATATACTACTGATGTTCAAAAGTATAGGTACAAGCCTGTTTATAGATATATATATATATATATATATGTGCATACATAATGCATATATGGGGAGAGTATAGAACATGAATAATAAATTAAACTAACACACAACAAGTACGCCATTACATTGGACATGTAACTAACCAGTATGATGGAGAATGGAAGTGGCGTTCAACGCTTCTTGTAAAAGTGACCAAATTCTGGCAAAGGCATAGGCGAAGAATGACAAGAGATTCGTATCGGTTAAACTACTACTACTACCGCTACTAGGGATAGCAGTTTTCGCGCAAATTTCATTCATTAATGCAATGGTTTAACTCTCTAAAAATCCCTTAGCAAATGTTAGCTTAATACCTTTTGTTCAATTACGAACTTTTTTCTGGATATTGTTCAATTAATAATCGACTTATTTTAAGAAGTACGTTGAACAAGTTATGTTACAAATCTGACGACGAAATTATAAGACTTACTTAGTTGTTAATTTAAAAATGAGGAAAGAGCCTTAAGTCAAGCGATCCGATTTATGCTTTTGAGATTTGAGTTAAATAAATTTTTTGTGTTCAGAAGGATCTGTAGGCGGAGAATATGTAAAAATATGAGCATCACACGCTAAAGTGACGCATAAGTACATGCACCTCTGTATGTGCAAGCTACAGGCCTATGGTGTTTCCGATAGTGCATGTAAGTTTATGCGGTTAATATGTTGTTGTTATTGTTATTGTTGTTGTTATTATTGCTGTTGCTGTTATTGAGGAGGCAGTAAGATTTGAATTTAGCATTAGCTGCTGAATTTATTGCAGTCATTTATTTTATTTAAGCAAGACGAGAAAAAATTACATTAACAACACTATCCCCAACCGCACACATATGCATGCATATTCGTAAACAGAACAGGGTAAAAGGATAATTTCAAGACTTTAACATAAATAAATAAAAGATTAGAACTTTACATGAGATATGTGCTGACGTAAGTACAGACGAAAATATGTGTTTAAATTGAAATAAACACAATAAAAAAAATAAAAAATTCACTTAATATTCAGTCGTACTCCAGTTAAAAGAGTTAAAGGCAAAGTTGGCATCACTGCCTTATGTTACTTAACAAGCCTAATGAACTTAAAAGAAATCTATTGCCGTTGTTTGTAATGGAATTGAAATAAATAAATAACAAAAAAAAAAGCCAAAAAGTGTATTCGGCTTGAAGTAAATGAATTGGTATTATTAGGTTCACTTTTTGTTTTTAAAAAAACCATTTTACAGTAGACGTACCATGTCGCAGAAGAATTCGCGTCTTATTCTATAGTCTTCGCAAAAAATCATATGTCCATTCATATCATGCCATAAGTATACATTATATGTAAGACACGAAAGGATACAAAAGGTGCCCTCGGACTTATTAAGTCCAGAAATGTCCATAAAGACCTATCCGTAAAATTTGAGTTTCCCGGGTCTAATGCAGATTGTTCCGCACGCTTGTAGAACGATTACGTCAGCGCTTCATATGGTATCAACTGTATATTTCATGGAACGATTGAGGTACGAATTTCTTCATTTAAAAATAAATTCATTGAAGCAAAAAGAAACGCATCGTTATGCAGCAACGCCAGGTTAATACGACGTTGATTTCTCCCAGAAACAAAGGGCTTTCAAGGTAATTGGGTTCGCAAATGATTTCTATTCGAAAGCCATATTCGTTTCGAAAATTAGTCGGCATCCGTTCGTATTTTATAATTTAATCCAATCACGGAAATTTTATATCTTGACAATACTGTAAGGGTGTATCTAGAATACACTTTAGTTTCGCTGTTCAAAATGACCAAAAAACACAAAAAAAAAACCAAAGTTTTTCCATAATATATTTAAAACAAATAAGAAGATTACATTCGGCTGGCACCGAATCTTGTATATCTAACGCCATTCATTTCCCTCCAGAAAGTGAAGAAAAAAAATGAAATCACATAACTTTACGTGAACGTGACTGATTTTTCCTATTTTTAGACCAACAACGTACATGCACGTGAAGAATTTACGGAATGGAAAAAAACCCAAAAAATTGAACAAAAATTAAAATTAGGTCACTTAGAATTTTGTGTTGGGTCGGCCGATTTTCATATCATATTTGAAAATGAACAGCAGGGTCTTCCATAAAATAATTTTTGAAAATTTTCTTCTATCTCTTGTTATTTATGACCAACAAGCAGAAAAGACTAGCTTTCGATTTTCGCTTTACTGTGGGAGTTCCCTTTGACCGATTCACCTCATTTCCAATAGCAACCTATATGCAAGAAATGCCTCTGACGAATATAAAGCCGATGTCCTATTACTTTTAATCAAGAGAGTGCCGGCAGGATACATTACGCAAGATGGTAGATGGACCGACGGACAGACAAACATTATAACAAAATAAGCATAACCTCATCGTCCGGTGGTGTATGCAACTAACTTTGTCTGGATTATATTCGTTTGTAATAATTTTGCTTAGCATAATAAATTTATGTTTTCCCTTAACTTCATATGGAAACTCGAAAAATAGCAAGAGTTTGGAGTCTTCTTTTTTTGTACCCGCCGCTTGCATTTGATTTCATGGAGGTTTTGCCATCCAGAAGAACGTGAGATAGATCCGTCTTTTCTTAGACCTATCGATTCTGGTTCTGAAGTATTTTTCTAAAGGTATAATAAAAGGACAATTTCAAGTTCCCCTGAGTGTTGCGTACGTTCGCATAAACTTTTTTGTGATTCAACTAAGCTTGTCGGTCCGTCCTGTTTTCTTGCGTTCAATCTACAGACTACACTTTTTGAAATACTTTGAGGAAATTTAGTGCACTCACGTGTTTGGCGCAAGGGCGCACATTACTGAAAATGTTTAGGTTCGGACCGCTCTTTTGATCACTTCCCATACAACGCCTTATTTTGAAAAGCCGTTTTATGAATGACTGGAGGGTGATGTAGACTACTTGATGGTAAGCTGTGACCCACTACAGTGTTTCTACTTATTTCACTTATATTAAATTTATTTAATGAAAGAAGAAAAAAACGCAGTGAAACAGTTATTTTAAGCGTTTTTATAAATTTCTTAAAAAAATTAATATATGTTTGTATTAATGCTATTCAAAAAAAAAAAAAAAACAATTAACCTGCCTTGGCGCTAATAAATAATGCAACATTGTATTGCAAATTCAGGTTGTGTTCGCGACTGCTGTAATATTATAACATACGAGTAACTAGCCAGTGTTGCTCTTGCACTTAACAATTTGTGCATCTAGAATAAACCGCGGTTGCAACAACACTGAACGAAATTTAATTACGGCTAGTATTTCATTTTAATAAGCTTCATGTAAAAAAAAAGACCGAAAAAAAAACACTAAATACAATTTAGATATCGACTTGTTGTTGTTGCTGTTGCTGCTGCTGTTGCTGTTGTTGTTGTTGTTGTTGATCAGACATGTTATAACAATAACAACAACAAGCATAGCCATTAGAACTACGTGTGACAAGCAGTAAAAAAAAAAGAGGAGAAAAAACCATAAACTCCTACCTTAAACCGTAACAGCATAAGCGTAAATATCGTATAGTTGTTGATGTAGTGCGGGACAAAGCATATGCATCGTACTCCAATTGCGTTCTCTATCTCTTTCTCGCTCACGCTACTGCTCTCACTCTTTACCGCGCCGTACTTGAGCAAATTAAATTCTCATTTGATGGTAGTTGTGCATGCGTTTTTATTTAGCGTAAATTGCATGTTTAGCATTAATTATGAATTTTTAATGGCGTCTAAGCCTGCGGGCAAACACACCTACATTAACATATTCGTACATGCTTTCATGTGTTCCGTGCGTTACACACACACATATTGATATAAGCATTCATGTAAATGTGTATTTTTAAAGCAAAGCATTTTTATGTTAATATAAATCATTTCGAAGTGCATGTGAGTTTTATGTTCATTTATTTTTGAACACTCTTTACCGCCACAACTCCCCAACTCGACAACTCCACAACTCTTTTCTGAAAATAATCATAACACGCACGCTTACATGTACTATGCTTAAAATTTAACGCTCGTATCATTTACTCTCGAACAATATATAGATTTTAATTGTAGATTAACACTTTAATGCAGTTTGTTAAACGCATTAAGTACTTGTTCTACTGGAAATAAACAAATTTTCTAGTAGCACTTAGCACATTTAATCACTATGATCAAATGTAATAAAAATGAGTACATGAATACGCGCGCACGACAAATATTAAAAAACAAATAAACCCCTTTTCAAAACGATTCGCAAATATTTTAAACTAAGATCTGATCATATTTTTCAATGACACAGCGTGACAATCTAATGATATCGTGCTTCTGATATGATGATGATACGGTTAAGTAAGCTTCCACTGCTACTTTCACAAAAATAATTATGGCTTTTATTCTTACACGACAACAGCAACCAGCTGTCTTTGTGTGAAGCTTGGTCAGCTACTGTTTTTAATTCACAGGAATACATACGATATATAAGGATCAAGGTATCGCGCAATTCATGAAAGAGAGCCACTATTATAATGCAGACTAATCCGGTGACCTGGAATTCCGATTATCTTTTTTTTTTCTTGAGGTAAGCAAGCATCGAAAGTCGCCCATTTTTGACAGTGCGAGACTTTAATCCACTGAAAATCGTCTACGCTTCTATCCCTGTATTATGGTACGACCGCTAAACACACTTTCACAGGGATAAAAGGCTGACGGTTAGCCCATATCCCAGAATGTACGTTGACGCTCTTACTTTCTTTATTTTCTCATTGTACTTGCGGCAGATACTTCGCTTTCCATTTCTTCAGATAGTGCAGCATATTCAAGAAGTTTAAACTCTCCACTCTCCATCTGTAATCGTTGTCTTCTGTTTTGGCTCATCGGTCAGACAAAGAACATGTATTCAGCGTCTTCAGAGCATTTGCATAGACTATAACATGGGTCCTGCTCTATCTATGTAAACAATTACCGACCGCTTATTAATTGTGTTAGGTGAACCTCGCCTTGCTGTCTATTAAACCACAGTCCCATATACCTTTGTTCGACCTGTTCCAACGTTCTCCCCATTCTCCCATAAAGCAGCACTTTGCTCGTTATTTAGCATCGTTAGCCGGCAAGCTTTGCAGTTCAAGTTTACAAATGCATTCTTTAGCCCGCAGGTCGATTGGTGTCATACCGGCGATAACTAATGCACCCTGCAGACGGAACAGCCATATATATCGTAGCTGATACCACTTCTGCTATACTTCTGCAGTTTCTGCGGTCTTCTTCAGGGCCTTCCATGTTAGGGACTAGACGCGCCAATGACTTTGTTACCTCCGTTGATTTCGCACGCGTGCACGGCTGCTATTTATATGAGAGCCTGCAATCGATATATTTTATGGCGTCGTAGCATTGCATCCCAAGCTTCGCCAACTTCAATTGTAGCCTTCTCTTTCCTCAAGCTTGAGCTTATTAGCACCTCTTCGATCTCGCGTTCTGCAACCTTTAAATCAATTGAATGAAGCCACTTCTTAACCATGTTGGTCGTGCTGTTTCCTACGGTGATAATTTCTTCTAAAACATTAGCTACGTTTTTATTGCTGTGCTGCCGCTAGCAAAATCCTCGATTTCAGCTGCCTCCGAGAGAGGTAATCTCAGAAAATCTTCGTACATCACGTTCCGTAAAGTGAGGCAATACAATAGGATGTGTTTACTTGCTTATAGCTTAAATGATTTTTGGTTTTTTTTATACCTATCGTGATTGAGTTTCATCAAGTAACGGAGGCAGCCCAAGCTCTCGTTATACGAATGTTTGTTTGCCCTTTCATCTGATCCTTTAGGCAAGTGCATTCATGTTCAACAAATATGTCGCTTTTTATGTAACAGACACTCCAAAGACGGTTACCATCAATAAATACATGCGCAGTAACCGTCTTAGAAACATACGCCGTTCGAAACTTTCTTACCTGACGGACTAATGTAATGCCCTGGGCCACTCTACACCCTGCTCTCTCTAGTGTCCCCTTCGGCCTATAGTTTTGTATGGAAAAACTTTTGATCACACATATATATAGACCTCTCTTAAAAAAGACGTTTATGTACCGGTACGTAAGGCTTGATGTGGCAATAAGGCAGAACTTTGAGTATTTTAATACGAAGCTAGATAAAGAACTGTATTGAGCGATGTGCTATAAGATATTTGATCCATTTACCACTTTGTCCCACTATAACATTTGACCTGGAAGGGCTTCGATGCCAAGCCAATAGTCCGTTAAAGACATATCCGCATTCCATAATAATTTAAGTACTGAAAAGGATTGGAAAAGATCCCAACGAAGGCGCTGTCAGTTCGGTTTATAGAAATATTTAAAACTTTCTTAATCCTTCACCTCAAATTTAGTCGTGACGTAAGTGTGTATATACAACAACCAATGCCGTAGAATAACTTCTTTCAATTTTAGTGTGTAAATATTTTCACATCAAAAAAGTAAAGCAATTTACAACCGCGACGTATGTGTGGATATGTAACTGGCATCTGATAATATAATCTTAATAAATTCGTTGCTGGTAACTGAAAGTTGAAAAAGTAAAGACAACAGTAGACATAGTCAGTCACATAAATATATCTATGTATATATATCTATATATATATATATACGCAAACACAAACACAAACACAAACAAATAAGACAAGATGAAAATTTATAACTAAGAATAAATTTAATTCATGTATATACATATATATATATATATATATATATATATATACATATATATTTATATAGTAAATCGTTTTAATTTAATTAAAATGTTTTTCAAGTTAATGCGAAGTTTAAAATTTACGGCAACGATGCGTCAGCATAAGGTTGACAAAGTATGTATAAGGAAATGTTTGCGCGGGATGAGATAATTTTAGAGATGGAAGATATCTTTCTCTATACAGAGAGTTTGTTGTTTTTGTTTTCGTTTTGGTTTTCTTTTTGGCTTTTTTTTCCACTCAATTCCCTAATAATTGTAAACGCTTTGTATTGTTGTTGCTTCAATCGGATATCTCACAACGCCGCCAATATTTATATAACAAAGACCTTGCCCAAGTAGTAGATGTGTACATGATTTTCATTTTATCGCCCAAACAAAGGAAAAAAGAATAATCGGAAAAGAGAATAAATTAAGAACAAGACTAAAAAGTAATTGAATGTATTATTTTTTGTTTTTGTCTTATTTTTTTGTGTCAACTCCTTAAAATATGCAAATGAAGAAATAAATTTAAATACTTTTGTTTTGCTTTAAATTCAATACATTCATAAACATGTAGTTGTGTCGGTACGTACAGGGCAATACATAACCTTTTATGGCAATATATATATATATATATATATATATAAATATATCTATATATTGATCACAATACGAGAGAGGTCCCGAGGTCCCGGCTGAGCATATAGTGTAGTACATGCGAGCTTCACTCAAGTGTCTTATTCATAAGAATTGTATGTGCGTATAAAGGAGTTGCTTCTTTCTTTTTTTTTTTTTTTTTTTTTTTTTTTTTTGTATAGCAATCTTGCAGTTTAAGCCAAATCATTGCATGACGGTGTTTGTAAATCTTTTCTTCCATATGTGCATATTCTACGAATTTGCTCAACTTTTCTGCACATGTATATAGTAACAATACATAAATAAGGCGAAGCAAAGCGTTGCAAACTATACGTTCACGTATACGTACAACGCAGCCAGTAGTAGTGAGTCAGTAAGCTTTCCATTCTGCAAAAGTCGCGCTGGGGCCACGTCAAAAGATTAAGACACAAATTTTTTTTATTTGCTTTTATGCAAATAACATTAAATTAAATAAATTTTACTCTTTTTTTTTTTTTTTTTTTTTGCTTCTTTTCTTTAAAGCAAATAAACAAACAAAGCAACACATACTTATAGACGTAAGCAAAAACAATGTCTGAACAACAACATTTGAAAGCAACGCATACACTTTCCATACCAACCCCGGAGAAGTGTCTCGGCTGTAGCGACGGTCGTGCTATGGTTAACATTACTTATAGGAGGAAGGTCGCCTCTCTTGTGGTTTTCAACTTTAAGTTTAACTTTCAAATTTATTATTTTCGTTAAAGTAACCAACGAATCGTGGTTCAACTAATATAAATTGAAATATCAATACTATGAATTGGCAAATAGCACATACATACACACAAATACATACATACATACAACGAAATATAAAAATGAATTCCTTTAAAGACAAGGATGACATCAATGACTTTATGTATTAAGTAATAAAATATTTTTACGCGCTGAGGCATACATGTAAGGGCGGACTGTGTCTGTGTGTTGTGTGCGTATGATACTGTAAATAAGCAAAAATTAATAAGTATTTCGCAAAAACTTAATGTTTTTCATTTTCAAAGACTAGAAATGTCTTTCAATGCACAACTAATGGGATGATAGGAAAGACTGGACAGTATTCTTTCTCTCTCTCTCTCTCTCTTTCGGTATTTATGTATGCACAGTTAATTCAACATTTCGAAATAAATTAAAAGTGAAAGAAAACAGACAAATTTCTTTCCTATCCACTCAATATTCAGTCCATGGAAAATATAAAGAGCTGCGCCGCTGCGCTTCCTTTAAAGTGATCTCAAGGACAAGAGAGTAAAGAATCAAAAAATTTATACCCATAAATAGGGATCAGAATAAAGTGCAAAATCGTGCTTGCATTAAAGAAAAACAAAAACAAAAAATAAAAAGGATTGAAACAATTGCGCTTCCATACCACTCAGCTCACATTGCGAATCTCTCTTGTTCGTGGCTTTTGGCTTTTTTAAAACTGGCATCTTAACGGCCACACTATACCTTCTCCTCTCAGTAAGCGCAGGCATTTGTATGTGATTTGATTTGAAATTCAAAATATGTTAAATATTCCGAAAAAACATTAAGGCATATGGGCATTTCTTTATGGCATTGTCTTCAAGAGAAAGACACAAAAATTTGCAAAAAACTTTAACTAGCGAAACGATGTTTGAATTTTAATGTAAACGAAAAAATGAGTTAAGCAAATGCATATAAAGAATTATGCATGATGTGCATTTATGAAAACAATAATTTATAGGCAAATTAAAAAACAAGTGAAAATATTATAGTGGGCCGTGGCCGCTCCTTAAGTACGCCACATGGCATTCCTCATTGGACCAAAACACATCAATAATATTTTTGAAAAATTGCGCCAGACGAACAAAAGTGATTCTGAATGGATGTTGTATGCATTCCCGTGCACTTAATATATGGTTGTACCCAAAGTAGTGTAGGGTATAATAATAAAAAATTTACTAGAACGGAAACTTCGAAAGAAGATTGGTTCCATTTCACCACAAGTCATGTAGGGTATAAAAAATGCAACAAACGAAATTATTTTAAAATTTTTAAACCTAATATTAGCTTATAGTGAAACGGCGAAAGTCTACATTTCATAATCATGTAGTTAAGTACGTAAAAGTTGTTCGGCCGATAGATTGATAATAAAATTAAGATCTATCTTTGATTTTTTGGATATAACAACTTGGATAAGTAAATGGCGTAATGATATGACAACGACGCGAGACTTAGTATTTAATTTAATTTACATTCCTTACCCATAGCATATTTTCAACCGAGAATAGTCAGTCTTTACTGGGGACTATTTTATGGTATATTTTAAAGAAAATTATACGATATTTAAAATCATATTTTCATGTTATCCTTACGCGGGCTCCATTGCGGTAATCTTTAATAGGATTTTAGATTCGCTCAGCTGTCAAATCTATCCTGCCGACTTACTGAATACAATGCTCTGAGACATTCATTTTATTATTGAACTTAACGATTTTGTCTTCGACAAGTTTAGACGTTATATTGTGGTATGGCCTACCTTTGACAAATACGGCTTGACTTCCTTGGAAAAAATTGTAAACAGAATGACGTCGCTGTGAAGAACTAAAGACTCAATTTTCGTTTATCCTATAGTTTCGGATTACTTACCCAACCACATATTACTGTTTTGCACATTTCTAAAAAAATTTCATATCTTCTCTTATAATTTGTTGGAATCGGAGGTACCAGCAAACAGTTTAGCTGACTTGTACTCTCGATATAAT
The DNA here is from genome assembly GCF_014805625.2 of Glossina fuscipes. NCBI lineage: Eukaryota > Metazoa > Arthropoda > Insecta > Diptera > Glossinidae > Glossina > Glossina fuscipes. Next base: position 1,683,526 of record NW_023998517.1, read on the forward strand.
GAAAGTGGAGAAAAAGTCAAGTTTTTCGTTCCAGAGAACATAGATAGAAAAAGACAGTAATCGTTACACCAACAAGAAACTAAATGCAAGGATTAGGAGTTCATTTCTACTCTATCTCAAATCTAATGTGTACACCCTTTAGTGCAAGCGCTGCTGCTTGTCCGGAAGGTTTTTGGCTAAAACAAATTATCTCATATTTTAAGCTAACACATGACAACGCTGTCAAGAAACCTTGAACACAATGTTGCACAAAAAGAATAATTTCCAGGGTAGCACTCGTGTATTGCGATATCCCGTTTGAAGTATGGATTCATTGTACAATTGCATAAGCCACTAGTGCAATCGACGGAACAACTTACTTTTTATACCCTCAAGTTTCAAATTCAAAGATTACACGTTTTATAGTCTCATATGCCATTGGCTTTAAGCCAATGCTTTTGCTAAATATATTTTGTCCGGGTATATAATTAACATTCTGAAGTTTTTGGTTTTCGACGGGAAATCTTTTTTTTTTTGCTTCCAGGGCCAGCATTGATCGCTTATACTTTTCTGCTGGGTACACAAATTGCGAAGCGGAATAGGCTCTTATTACCAGCTACACAACAGACGTCAGCTAATCGCAAACAAGCGCGCATATGGCGTAATGCTACAGAGCCTTCAAGCACATAATTATTTTGGATTTTGCAACAGAAGCAGCCACGTCGAAGATAGTTAAGTAATACTTTTCATTAATGTTCCTTATGTTCGCAGCACTTATAGTCCTCGGATAGAATGCAATGGTGTTGATTATCTAGCGAGAGAATGAAAAATAAAAGTTTCAACTTAAAAGCGTGAGCATGAGACTGTTTTGCATAAAGCCTTCGACTTACAAATCCAGAGCAGTTAGGCGAATAGCTACTGCTCATTTTTCCTACCCCACGCTTGTTTGTATCTACCACTACTTTTCCGCTATTCATCCCATATCCGAACAAGCTTAGAGAGTTAGCTTAAAATTTTTTTTCCGTTTTACAATCAAGTCACAGGTGCGTGAAATACTTCTGTCATATTTTAAACTTAAATTATAGTTCATAACATAGCTTTCACTTTGAACAGACAGGCAGACAGACAGACAGACAGACGGACAGAGAGACAGAAAGAGAAAAAGACTGTTCGCGTTTTATGTTAAATTAAAACTACACGTATACTTGATCTCAAAACTCCCGTTACGTGAAGTTTGATATTTTGAGTTAATTTAAAGCTATTTTGTTTGCAATCAAACAACAACACCACCAATTTTCGTTTTTATCGTTCTAAAGAAGAAATTATGTGATTATTTGGATACTAAATATACAAAAAGTTATGACAATTTATTCATATGGGTTATAAGGGTGGATAAAATAAAACCTAAAACGAATATATGTAAACAAAAGTATTGAGGAATGAAATGTCTCCACCCATTGAAAAGTTACCGGCAGACTGTCAGGGATAGACACATAGACTTTTCAAACTTGCTGATAATAACTTAATATGGTTTTTAATCCAAGAATGTCACCATTTCGAAATGGTTTTTGCCTGATGATTAAGAATGATAAAATTGTTTGATGCTTACGGTAATAGCACGCTGGGGTGCAATAAACCGCTATATACACATTATAAAATGGCCAAAAGGATTAAAAAAGGACCAAAAGCATATGAATAAGAGAGAACGTATGCATATAAGCAACGACGACGATGCTATACGCAAGCATACAGAGTTGGCCGGGTATTGAGTTCTGGAATGAGGCAATGTTTGATGTTTCGTTTCCTTTTTTCCTATTTTTTTCTTTTTTTTTTTTTTGGATAGAAATCCATTGTAGAAAACTCTCTGTAGAATATATTGTCGCTATTGTGGCGCAAATGAAACTTTTTCTACAGCCATGAATGTTTAATTTTGTCTAAATTCGCGACAATGGAATAAGTTTTTGAAAAGAAAAAAAAAAAAAAAAAAAAAGTGAAAGAATTTTCTACTTTTCATCTGCCTTTCAAAAGGATTTAACGGCTTATAATATTGTTTCATACGCAAATGTGATCATATGCGCATAGACGAATAAATAAATGAATAAACAAACAAACAAACAAAGAAAGAAAGAAAGAAAGAAGAATGTTAAGCGCAGGAAAGATAGAAGAAGTTATTGTAGTCGTGTATTTATACAAAAGGGTTATTTTGGATCAACCGTCAGCGTGCTGACTTTAATGGCGCTATTGTGATTTATGTTATTGACTTGGGCGTTCGAAATTTATCTTCATATACTTAACTAACCAGGGGGAGTTGTATGCATATATGCATGAATGTATATATGGTTTTTGTCAGATGATGCTTGTCTGCCATAGGAATACACAGTAGTGATAGCAAGAGCGACTTTGAAAATTATTTAATGCTACATATCCTATATAGGAGGAGCTCTTGTTGCTTTTTTAAATATTTGTTGGCGAACGTCCCATCTAAGCGGCCAAGAATTTAGTATGTGTGCCCTTTAAAGTGCATCCATTGCAGCATTTACTCATTTATTTGAGTTGTAGTCCGCGCCGCCATTCAGTTTAGCAACGCGTCCAAATTCTAAACATTAAACTGCTGCCAAATTGTTCTCATAAATATAAAAGAAAACAAAAAGAGAAAAAAAAAAAAAAAAGAGAAAAAAACACCAGCAGCAACGCAGAACCTCGCATACGAATTCGCATCTGCATAATGAGGCTCATAACAGAGATTAACGAAATTATACTGCTGCGTATATTGCATTGGATGCAGTAACACTTCTCCTCGTTTGTTATTTTTTTTTGCTTTGTTTTCTCTCACTCGATTATTTTTGGCTTCTTGGCCCGTTTCATTCGACCACTGTTGGCTGACGAGTTATTTTTCATTGAACAAAAAAAAAGAAATGTTTCTCTTTCACAAAAATTTTTTTACTGGCCTCATAACACTCTTAACGATAATGTGCACTTCCCGTAATTACTATCGTTAAGTAATTGAGAATTTTCATTAAACTTTAATGTTATTTAACGCAACGAGTCTGTTCACATCTTGATGAATATTTCGTTTTTTTTCTCATATAATTTCGTTACTTCTTACACTTCAGAATGATGCTTTAAAAGAACGACGAGGAACGGAAATGGAAAATAAAGCTGAAGAATACTTCAATAAAAAGAATGTGATAACAAAAGAAAAGCGGCAAAAATGATTAAATCAAACAATTGTTTGAAAAATACTTGCTTTGCATTCGACCAAAAAAAAGGGAAAACAAATTTCTGAGAAAGGCTGGCTATAGGACGATTGTAACTTCTCCTTAGATAGAAGATTGTTTTGGCAAAAAGAGTTTACATTCGTCTATAATCCAATGATCTACTCAATCGTCACTTCATAGGGTTCGGAACACTTTTTACTAAATTGACTTGCAAAGCCGCGAAGCTTGCTAATGGTTGGTTGCCACGGAATTCCTGTACGATAGGATCTATGCAAACGAATGCATGAATGCACGAATGCACGAATGCACGAATATATTATTGCCTCCTAACTCGCAATACCTTCAAAGCAATATGCGTCACACGACACAACGAGGATTAAAAGTGCACTTGCATGCAAAGAATTTTAACCTCGGGTTGTCCAAGAAAGATTAGTTTGATTATTAAACATTAAAAAAAGTCCATTTTAGGATCCAAGTCTCTGTTTTTGTCCCAATATATACAAACATTCTGGGTACTCTTAACATTGTTACAACAAAAAAACTAAGACTAATGTTTCAAAATACTTTTGTTAAAATATTTGTTCGCCAAGCCACGGAAAGTTTATTGTCAACTTTTTATGTTATCTCAACTAAACTAAACAAGTAAGAAAATTGTATTCGCGCGCAACCGAATCTTTTATATCCATCGCCTGCTTAAAAAAGAAGAGGAAGTAAATTTCTATACTCTGTAATACTAGACGAGCATGGTCGGCTTTCTCTGTTCTTAGGGCAGAAGCTGACATTTTTTTATTTATTATATATTTATGAGCAAAGAGCAAAAAAAAAAAAAAAAAATGTTGCATAGACATGTGGATGTTGTAGGCGTCTGCTTTGACCAGTTCGGGTCATTTTGAAATTCTTTCGCAAATTTCCAGCCGATGTCTTCATATTCGCTAGCTAGTGACTGTTCATTACAGTTGGCAAACGGACCGACGGACATGCTTAAGTGCATTCCGAATTTGAAATTGACCAAGAATTTATATACTTTATGAGATTTTTCGAATCTTGCTTCTGCACGTTCTAAAGTTTTTGGAAAAAGAAGACATATTCCATCTCACTATAAAATTGGGTAGTTGTAGCCAATACTTTCCAATTTTTTAGAAGTACTAGATCATCGGCCGAAGAATATGCTTTCAAATTTCTATCGGTTTATCTGTTGTGTGTGCAGAGAGTTGTGAATAATGAGCAAAAAATCAATTTTTTATTCCTTTTTTAAAACAAGTGTGTTCGCAGTACACGTAGGCGAGTTCTTCGAACGATTTGGCCCATTTTCAATACCAACCTGCGTGGAAGAACTTTCGATGTTTTCGTTAGTTATTAAGCCGATAGCTTCGGGAAAATGTTAACAGCAGACAGATAGACATAGACGGATAGACAAACATGCTTAAGTCGATCCAAAATCTGATGCTGTAGATATTTTGTGCCGTCTCACACACTTCTTTCTGGGGGCTGGACACAGTTTGACAAAATGATTGTGCCCTGCTTATCCTTCAGTGATGGGTGTAAAAAGAGTAGACATACGAGTGTTATTGGTAGGCGTAGTTTTGAATTTTCCTACAACCAGCTTTGTGGGCGTTCATGGTTAGGACGTCCGGCATGTCCCAAAAAGATGAAGATTCGAATTCTGGTACCGTAGGCCATAAACTTGCATTTTACCATCCACAGGTGGCTTACAGGGTATAATTAAATTAAAAAAATTAAATTGAAAATTGGATTAATTAGTTCGTTGTCTTTGACTCTTTGAATAATGACGCTGTTGAACACTTGTACCACATTCTGGGCCAGCGTATGCTAGATATACTGATACAGTTTTGAAAATTTCCGGTTTCGAAAACACTTTTGCCCAAACCAGATCAAAGCTCCCAATAAATTAGGATTAGGATTAAGCTGTCAGCTCACTTTTGAGGGTCTTAAGAATTACCAAAAAAGAAAAAAGGAACTAAACCTACTTAGACTCTATGTCTTAAGCTCATCAAAAATTTATCTTCTATATAATGCCCGTTATATCTCAAGCATATATATATTTGGGGTTTTCATGAGGACTTCCGCAACAGCAAAGACTTTATAATTAATTTAAGCTATATTTTATAACTTGGAGCTAATCGCGAACCATTCAAGTAAACATGATAGCGTTGTACAAGAAATCTTGCTTTGGGTTAATATATTGATAACTCATTCCATAGTAGTGAGAAATTATTTCATACAAATTACTACCGATGCATATACGTATGTAAAAAGATCTGATCGCTTCATTCCAAATATTTTGATGCTAAAACGGTTCGAGTGAACTTCAAAGCTAGGTAGATAAGCTCGAGAAATACTTGAACTATACACATAGTTGACTTTGTCTGTAAAACGATAAACTAAATACTTTTTTCCGTCTGCCGTGACAAAAAGTTTAACGTGTTAGAACTCTAAACTGAAATAAACAGAAAGTGTAAACAGGAATTTTTCACACAAACCTCAATATGTCTACACATAAAATGACAAAAAAACTACAGCAACAAATGTGAAGCTAAGTACCATTAAGGGCGTTTCAGAACTTGTTGTTCTAACTTGTTTGTAATTACTCTGATTATTTATATGAATTTAATGTACGAGTGGGATATTTTTGCAAAAGAAACTGTATTCGGTATTAATTATAATTCATAGAACACTACATATAACTAACATACAGAAATAGAGGAATGAAGGGGAAGCATTTGATGACACCCTTACTCCATATACTATGCAACTACAGAGAGGGAGGGAGAAGGCTACGCTTACTTTTGTCGGATGAAGTTTATAAAACAATTGTTTTTTGTTGTTTTCTTTTTTTCAAGCCGCTTTATTTCTGTTTGTATTAAAAAACATAAACACAAAAAATGAATTTATACAAAGCAAATAAACAAAATCGAAAGCCAGTAAAAAAAAAATAAGTTATCTTAGGCGAATTTTGGATGCCTGCACTTCTTTACAAATATATAGTGATTGCAAAGTTTTCTGTTACACGTCCCGATGTCTGGGGATGGTATGCTTTTTGTGGCTATTAACGTTCAAGTAGTCCTGATAAGTCCTGATCTAACCTTAAATTGCTTACAAAAACAATTTGAATTTTTTTGTGTGAAATGTGGACGGACGCAAACAAACATCACTTTGAACAATTTCTTCCTTTTTTCTTTTCTTAAACGAACAACAATTCAGGCGATGTCGCTTATTCGTGTAATACGTTGACGGAAAGAGAAAATGAAGGAAAAAAAAACAGCCATGGAAGACATGGCCGCAGTTTAATGGGTCTGTGGGCAATTGTTAAGCATTATGTCGTCACCGCATGAGTCCTCCTTACAGCGAAGACCAAAGCAAACGCATAACACATGCATGTCGAACGGCAATGTTTTCTCTATTCGACAAAGGCAAGGACGTATGGTCAGACGGACGAATGTTATCAAATTGATTCATCATTTTAAGTCGTTTTGACTAAGAAGTTCTCTTCGTATAGCTACAGTTATCCACTTTGTATTTCTTTCTCTTCCCCCATCTCTGTCTGGCCGTCACCGTGTTGCACGGGGAATAAGGGACATCCCCTGAGTGATTGATTCATGTTAAAAGAAAAAGCTTTGGGTAGCCAGAAATACGATTGGGCATTTCTAACTTACTCTGGGATATATAACTAAAAAAAAAAGTCCCTTTTGGTTTGAATTTACAATTGTTCTGCCCAAAGGTGTGCGAATTCTGAAGAAAGGTGAAATGCAGTTCAAGAATCAACAGACAGACAGACGGACGGATATGTCTCAATTAATTCGTAAACTTTCGCTACTCAAGTGTACAGGTGCCAAACAAGGTAAGACAGATAACCATGATTCAGTTAAAAATTTGATACATTTTGTAAATGTATTACAACTGAAATGTCAAAAACATTATACTTTCATTCTTTGGTAGTGGGTAAAAAAAAAAAAAAAAACCCATTCCGATGTGTTTAATGACGCATTAAAATTGAATTGCTCTGCGTGACACAGCAGACACAATGTAAATTGTGAAAGCTATAGGGCTGCAGTTCATGCACAATGAATTTCAATTCCATTAATTCCACTAAATTGACCCGCGCGCATCGACACAGCGCCATCGCGTGCTTGTTAGCCATCTTACAAAATGGTCTATACACCCATACCCATCCCCAACCTACGAAAAACGTTAAAGAAATCAGTAAATAAATGAAAAGATGCACATATATGGAAATAATTTATTCGTTCAGGTTAACTTAAAACGTTTATCGAAAAGAAATACGATTTTGTCAAAACCCTCCAGTAGAGACAAAAAGACTTCTACTACCTATGATTAACACAAAATGTCAATTCTTTAAAAACAAAACAAAGACGTTTTCGGCTATAAAATCATTCGATTTTTAATTATTTTTCTTCTACATTCACTACGAGCTGTGATGAAATGAAAATTCCAAAAAGAAAAAAACAAATCATTTTGTCTCATAAATTGTCGAGCGAACCCAAACACAATTAAAATAACTGCCACATTTGCATTGACATTAATTGTCAATTTCACAGAAGCTCCAGTCATCGCTTTATTGTTGTCTAACGCATTAAATGCTGTTGTTATTGTTTTCGTTTTTCTTATTTGTGTCCGCTTACTTCCTATCGATGAGAAGGCTGCCACTCTAACGTACTTATCGTGAGACGAGTATCAGCGATTGCGAAATATGAGACAAACAGTGAGAAAGAGTCAACAAAACAACGACGCAATAGCGTCAGCAGTGGGATTGTGTGTGAAGTCGTACGAGTCGCATTAGCTTTGCTTTAATGATTGTTTTCCTTTCCTGTCTGTTAGCATTATTCACTTCCGTTTCGATTTTCACTTAAGCTAAATAAATATTTACAATTCATTGAAGGACAGACGGACGCGATTGTGTTAAAGATACCATAGAGCCAGCTACCATGAAAGGAAGTTGTCGTACAATGCGACATTTAAAACATGCTGGCGACCCCCCCACTCTTACGAGACATATCTATTCCGCAGTTCTTTTTATTTTTATTATCAAATCTGAAGCCAAATGTGATTTTTCCATTGACAATTTTCTGCCATAATTATAAGAGAAACGCGGATATATCTTGCGATTGCCATTTCGTATCGGTATGCAAGGTTCATGCAGCAACGTTTTAGGTGATCTTTAGAAATCCCCAAGCTAATGTGCAATAAAGTGAAATTCTGAACTCTATGACGGGAAGGCAAATCTCTTCCATAGAGATAAAGATAACATAGGTACTCGCGGGCAGTGTGATAGGTTTATCTGAAATCCAAATATCAAATATTTTCTTTTAGCAGTCGTCGTGTGTAGAGCTCACAAGTGACCGAACGACAATAGTCTGAACCATTGCTTTACAAGACAAATTGTGATCAAAGGAAAAAAGTTATTCTGTCAATCTGGTCGATTCTGTTTACAAGAAGTAAGACCGGTTTTAAAATTATTTAAAAAACCGTATTTTGATTGAAGCTTGATGTAGGTAGTGGCAATAGTAGATAATGTAGTAGTAGGAATAAGCACAAGTTCTCCTTCTTGGGATTTTATGTCTGTTTATCCGAAACTTTGGCTAAATATTCGTAGCAAGCAGACTACGTAAGAAAATTATATTCAGGCGCAACCGAGTCACTGTTATGCGTCCTATGCGGTCATGTCATGTCATCCACGATATTTAATTTAGAATTATGCCTCTTCGCTTGTCTCATTCTACTTTCCAAATCCTTTTATTTGACAACCAACTGAAAGAAAAAAGGAATCCTTCACGTGGTGTAGTCCACCATGCTCTATAGTATATAGTATTCAGTGGCTCATTTTGCCCATTTATCTACATGGTCTGCAGGGCCATTCACACAATCTAAATGCCAGTTTTTATTATTGTAAGCAAACACAAAAATTTATTGATTTTTGAGAACAGAGGTTGTCTCACTTTTTGTTGTACTGTGGTCGTGGCCTTAGATCAATTTGGCAGCGTTGCAACGCGACGGGTATGTGTAAATCGAGTATTGAAGGCTACCTCCTGGGCTTTGCAAGTGTTTTGACAAAATGAATATGCCTCTCATTCTTTGGTGGTGCGTACTAAAATAAAAAAAGGGATTGATCTTTTCGAAATATCAAAGTTCTACCATTAACTACTAACCACTAACTACCACTCGCAAAAATGTAGCGTAACACTCTCCATAGCCACTATAACTTCATTACAGATCTTTATCTGACCGTAAATTTATTAAATAAATGCAATAATTGGTATCCAATTTGACAAATTACTTTATGATTGATTGCCTTAAAGTGTTGAGGTTTGGTTGGATTTTCTAACATTAATACTTTCAACAAAAAGCAAAGAACTGAACAATGTTTAAGAACTGTGAAGAATCAGAAAAACAACATTTCAAGCATCCTCTCCTCATCTTACTTAAGTATATGTAGAACAGGTCAACACCAAAGAGATCTCTCTCTCTCTCTCTCTCTATCAAAATTATTTCATAAACATTACATAAATAAAACTAAAGGCGAGAAAGCGGACAATGGCGTATATTTTACTAGCAGAACAATGCCTTTGGGGTCTCGGCTATTTATCTCTATGCATTATAAAGTATGAGAAAATTTAATATACCTGCTTAGGATGACACAATAACGTATCATGGAGTATTTATCTGCTGTTCGAATAGCACCCTTGTCAGAGAACGCATATCAGTCTATTATGCCGAAAGCAATGGCAGATAAGGGAGGAAAATCAACCCGTACTTTTGGGCTTAGCATAAAAATTCCATAAATTATATGTTTTCATTTTTTTAAATCTTTTTCAGTTAGAATGAACGCACAGAATTTATTTTCAAATTTGATTTGTATTTTTTCTCCAAGACAGTCAATTGAATACTTGAACGCATAGACGAACATATTTACATCAGTGTGGAGTCGCAGGTCGTGCGAAGCATGTTCTGGCTGGCTACCAATATGGGAATGCTAAGAGGGAATATTGTAATGACATAATGCTATAGTCATTTTCCAAATGCCAATCCATTCCATAAATAGCTTCAAGAATAAAGAAAGAGCCTAGCGTGGAAAGAATATGAGAAAGACAACTAAACAAAACTTTTCTTACAAAGCGTAGCTGCAATATGTCCGATTGCAAACTTTATACAGGGAGTCCACTGGCACGCTTGCAATTGGCAAAGGTCTGTATTTATTTTATATATATTTGAAATGTGATTTTTGTATGACTAAAATTTTTACTGCGTATGGGCAAACAAGCGGATGCAGACACACCGCAGACTTATTTACCAAAATGACAAAAGTTCAAAAACTTTAGTTAGAATATTTTCATCTATTTGCGTCATAGCTCAGACCAAGTCTCGTCGGACCATCGTTTGTTTTACTCCCCTAATAGTACGCAAAGACTTCTGTGTTTAATGAAACAACAACACTAAGATTCTCCCTTACCTAATTAAATTGATGGGCAATGATTTGCATTTCTTTAAGCATTGCTTTGCAAGCATTTCTCGATATAATTCAGAATCTTCTTAGTTTCATATCATAGTACGACTGAGTAATTGTGCCACCTAATGGACGCCTTATGATGGCTAATTTCTGTTATAACTCAGTCGCAGTTCATAGGTAAACGGTTTTCTTTTGTTTATATAAACAAACGCATCTTTCAGGCATTTAGCCATTGAGCACTTCACTCACAACACATATATCTCATAAGACTCATAAGGTGCGGCAAATGAAAATCTTTAATTTAATGCTTTTTATCGCTACTACACACGCCACAGAACACGAACGCATAAGCGAACAAAGATACATATTCAACATAACATATCAACAGCTGCCATTTATTCAGTCATTTCTTATCACTGTTTACCTTTGGATTCAAGTTGCCCTCTGATATCGTTGTGTAAGTACTTTATTTTCTCTGTCGTGTTGGCGCATATACACACTCCTCTAAATGTAAACATTTATGTACGTTCAAATATTAAGTTTTTTTTTTTTTATTTTATTTTATAGGTAATCCACTTAAGGGAATGATACTTAAAGTCATCATTACAAGTATTTTTACTGCAATAATGGCACATCTTGCACATAGTTTAAACGATTCATTTTATGTTTCATGATATTCTGATTACCATTTTGCGTTAACATTAAGAAGCGGGGGGTCGAAATCTAAATTGTTCCTGACGAAATGAATAATCTTGAATTCATTATATGAATAGTTTTAATATTGGCATTATATGGAGTTCTTTAATCTGGAAATGTGCGCTTGCATGTTCTAAGATAGAAAATTATTCAAATATTATTAAGTTCTTGATTGTCAAATAGAAACCTAAAGAATCTAATTTTTTGAGTTCCAATTTTTCAAGGTAAACGATAGCCAATAATTTTCGTTTTTCAAGCCCCATGCAATGTGTTAATAAATAATTTTGAAAGCCGCTCGCAAGCCTGAGCACATATAAGGCAAATCTATATATTATGTAGGATATGATTTGTGCGAAATTGTAAGAAAATTTCATTTCTTCAATGTATGACGGGTTTAATTATCTCAAGTGATGAACAGGCCACTAAGTTAATCTGATTTACATTTGTTGAAAATTTAATTTATTTATATCTACAAATATAATACTCATAATAGATTCTCTAAAATAGACAAATATCTGAAGTACTACAATTAAGTTCAATGCATTATAATATTAATTCAGTTTATCGATATGTTATGTTATCAAAGGGATGCTATAAGATTTCTCAGATTTCTTTTCGTTTTCATTCCTCACAGAGGCTGTTGAATGAGAAATTTCCTCACGGAGTCCGTTAAAATGCTACATATCTCCGCTTAGATGAATTAGAAACTTCCTCGCGAACTCACTCAGTTTCTCAGATCAAATTTGATTTTACCTTTAGATGAAAAATAATAATAAACAATATTTATTGTATTTTAATTAAAACAATATTTTTATATACATTTCTTGCAAATAATTACTTCACTGCCACTCTATCTCTATCAGGTACTAATAATAAATTTAAAGCAAAATGTATATTATATGCCTTTCCTAAAATTTGTCGACATTATCGGCGTGATATACTTTCAATGGGATTGTACTAAGTCTGTAATGTGATAGGGTTCATTAAAACGTATGCGCATCAGCAGTGAATGCAAAGCCTAAAAATATTTACATCCGTAAAACTATTTCAAGCCATTAATTAAGAAGATTTTATTTTCCATATACTTGACAAATGCCTTACAACGTTAGATGCATACATTAAAATACAAATCGAACGACAAATACAATATACATGCATACTCGTAAGCATGAATAACGAAATAATCATATTGTCTCTCAGTGCATCTAAGTTGAGTAAACATCTCCCCTACTTTTCACTGTAATGTTCCCTAATGAAGTTTTTTAATAAAATAGAAGAATTTCTCAGCAAAGATCCAGATCAAAATCAAATTTTTGCCTGTATGGCAATGCTGTCGGCTCTCTTTTTCTCTCTGTACATATTAATATCATTTGCACTAGTGTGACTTTTTTATTAATTTCACAATAGCCGCAGAAAATATCACGTTCAACTTAAGTCTGAATTTTTCCGCAAATTTATTGCAAATTCTTATAATACAAAACTAAATATTGTGTAGAACATCATTCATATGAAATTATAAGAAAATTTGTTTATTTCGGTACGCGGAAAATTCGCATGTAATTGCATTAAATAAATTATAAGTGTTGAAACTGCATTTTATGACCAAAGAACAGAAACATGTTAGGACAGACAACGATGAAATGCCATAGCGGAAAAGATCTGGTGCGGTTTTTGTGCTTTTTTTTTTAATTTAACTATCTATCTCTCAATATTATTTGCTTTAATATAACTTTCTGGTAATTTCACAAGGACAACTAGCCTCCCCTCTTTCTAACGCATAGAAGTAAATAAAGTAAGTGAGCTGATTACGTCCATATATAACGAATAGTCAATGCAACCTGAGTTAGCTTTGTTAGGTTCTCTAGAGGGTACCAAGCCTTTTTCAAAGTTATTATTCGTTCCTTCTTTCTTTACACTTCCAGTGTCCACTATGTAATATAAAGCAAATATAGTCAATGACTTGTTCAATGGGATCGTTCATAATCAGCAAAAGTGTTCCGAGATATCTAGAATTGCTTAGCAAGGAATAGAAGCCGTGCTTTGATAACTTCATCAATGAGCTTCAGTCTACAACAGATGGCGATATGAAGTTTGGATAAAAAAATTTTTTATTTACAATGTACTTAGATTAGATATCTATATATCGAAATGTCCATCAATCCATCTGTCTTCCTGTCATTACGTTGGATTAACAAATTTCCAAAAAAGCAAATATCGATCTTTTCTCTACAGGTTCCTCTACTCGTTCTGCAATTAGTTTTTAGAAACTTCTTCTTTGCAGAAGTTAAGATAAACAACAGACAATTTGTCGCAACGCTATGTACCTATTCAAACACAGCAAATTTTTAAACACTTTTGTTCATAATTATTAAACCGGGATAATTAAGTTTTAAAACCGGGAAATTTTAGAAAAGATCATGAGAAGTTCGAAAATTTGACTCAAACATCTGGCCCTCCTCAATGAATGAAAGTAGTCTGAGCAGGTCCACAATTAAATAATAGAATGATGTTTGTTTTGATTATCTGTGATACTATTGTCCTGAACAATCGTTCTTTCGTCCTAAACAAGTTGTAAATTTCTTAAAAATTTTTCTGAAGAAATATTTTTGTTTCTTTTTTAACTTTGGAAAATTAAAGTGAAACGAAATAAGCAAAACATAACACTAACACAAATTATTACTATGGCCAAATTAATTGTGAAATATACTTGAATGAAATAAACTTTGTGTTCACTATTATTCCCTTATTTCACACAACTACAAAGTTATCTCGCCATATAAGCGCCCTCCGTTACTATACGTTCGACTCCAAATTTAATGTTTATATGCGTATCTTTCTCTTTCTATTTTCTTTCTTTCTTTCTTTCCCCTGTGCTTCACGTCTTCACGTTTCGCTGACTTCAAGGTCTTTGTTTGTGTATGCTATACGTTAACGGCCATAATAGGGTTTCAGTTTCAGTGTGTATTTGTAAAATGTACGTGTGTTCCCTTAATAGCCTAATGGCAGTAGAAATGTTGTTAAAATGCTTTCATATTTTTACGTTTAATGTAGCGAAAATGAAGCGACGATTTATGTTGGACATTTTCGTCGGCAAGGACCTCTATTTCCGACCTTTGCTTTTGAGGATATTAAAAATTAAAGAAGAAATCTGAAATCTATGCGAAATGTTCAAATAAGCATTCAAATGGAGGGAGTGGGACGAAGGGGCGAATAGAAATTATTACTGAACAAATAAAAGATGAAAAATAAAAATATATGAACCGTTTCAGTGCATATCCGCAAAAACTTCAATTTATGAGAATTCAATTTTGGCTATTTCTTTATGGCCAGCAAACTTCAGACCAGAAATGAAGAGTGATGTGCATGAGCACGAAGACAACAATAAGGCTCTTCTGCTTACCTTACTTACAAGGGGCCTGAATTTTAAGGATGTAATTAAAGTGCGTATGGTATTGTGTCAGATGTTGAAAAATTTTCACTAATTTCTGTTTTAAGCTTTTTGTAAATTGAACCCTTATAGGCCCCGAAAGCCAATGCGCACTTAAGTATAATGGACCAGGCCCGTACGGGTGAATATCTTCTCACATTGACTATATACGTTCCTTAAGATATACTTATTTCACTGTAGATGGAAAAAGGGGTTAAATTGGCCAGACTGGAGGTCAGTGAGATTAGCTCAGATGCAAGTATAAAGTGAAGAGATGTGTGACATACGAAGCACATTTTTAAATATTAAGAAATTTTAGTGCAAAATTTATACGAGTTAATGATATAATATATGATATGAGAATTTTTTGTGCTTATCTGCTAACCGTTTAAACATTTTCATGCACACAGGCAAAACAGTTGGAATTACCCATACATGTATAGATGAGTAGCATTATAATTCTTGCCCTCTGGGGCAATGTCTAGACAAATCTATTTTCATTTACAAATTTTTACGCAGCATATTAAGCAAAAGTATATTAAACAAAGGTGTCTTGAACACAATTGGTTTTCAAAAATGCTACTAAGAGGATTTACATTTAAATAAGATTTAACGACGAACTGAAACTGAAAGATAAACGCGAAAAAGGCATAAAATAATGTAAAATGTTTCCACGTTGCTAAGTCGGGAAAATTTCCACTTAGAGTATTACAAAAACTTAATTATTTGTGGATACTTATCGTGAGAAAGAAGTTTTTATTAATGTAAGACTCAGCTTAATTTTGGCTGCGAAAGTTAACTGAGAATGTAACAAGAGGAGAGAGAGAGCCGCTTAACGTTAGAGAAAAGCCATTTTACCGTTTTGTTCTATTATCTTGAGTATGAGCGAAATAGTTTTATTTTCTTTTTATCAAATATGGAGGGAGTCTGTATTACGTTTGTTCGGAAATATGATATACATTTGCATAGAAAGTCTAAAACAAAAAAAGTATCGAAATTGTCACTTAAGAGCTAACTAGGTGAATAATTAATAAGTGATCGGAGTTTATTATATCCCAAAAGTCATTGACTGAAACATAACATTACGTATGAAAATAAATTTAACGTTGCACCGTTTTCTAGGAACTTTCGCGACACGATTGCTTTAAAAGCAGAAGCTAAACGAATGCAACTAAATGAAAAGACGGACAGACGGACCGTGCTAAATCGAGTTTGGTTCTTGTGCTATACAAAGTTGTAAATAATTCGTGGAAACTCTAAAGAGTATTTCAAAATGTTACAAACGCACCGACAAATGCAGTAGTAGTCTATGCCCAATATGTAAATATGCGAAAAGCGAACAAGTGAAATATTGTGTATTAGTTTTCATATTTTCAATGAAAACCTCTTTTGATCCCAAAATGTTTAAACATTAGATAAACGATTTAAAACAGATTAGTTGCAAATATGTTAATGCCATACAACGCAAAGCATTGTGATGAAGGTCATACAGGTATGTAACATCAAAAAAAAAATCTTAAATCATATTTTACGCTTTAATTTTTGACAATCACTATATAAAAATGAATAAGAAAGGCAAAGAAAAAGTACTTATGCAAGTGTCTTTTGTTCTTTCAATAAAAAACAAGTAATCAGTTTCAGATCATTATATAACATCGACCTTCTAAAAAATGTAGTTATACTAATATGTCGCATTTCTTATAGTTTAGTTTATCCACATTACTTATTTATGTATACATACATATATATATTTTTTTTTTTCTTAGTCTTCAACCTTCTTGTTGTTTTGTTGCTGGTGCATTTAAACATTTTGTAATTTCTCCTAAGTGCTGTAAGAAAAAATTGAAGCGTTGTCAGTACCTGTT
The DNA here is from genome assembly GCF_014805625.2 of Glossina fuscipes. Classification (NCBI taxonomy): domain Eukaryota; kingdom Metazoa; phylum Arthropoda; class Insecta; order Diptera; family Glossinidae; genus Glossina; species Glossina fuscipes. Next base: position 1,700,194 of record NW_023998517.1, read on the forward strand.
TCTCGTTGGCATTACGTAACTTTTATTTCTTCTGCGACTCCTGAGAAAAACGAAAATAGAAAAAAATCACAAAAAGAAAAACAAAATGTAAAAAACCGAAAACAATGTGAGCACAAAATGTTCTTAATCTTGTTTATTGCCTCATATATCCTTATAACGATTTTTCTGCATGCATCGCTCTGTGAAAAGCACATAACATCCATTACAATAAACAACAAACAACGCCCGGCCCGAATCGAAAGAGCTCGTGGATAGAGTAAGTGAGTGGGTGATGGTTTGATTCTTTAGCTCCTTTGCTCTTTCCTTCAGTATCCTTTTTCGAAAAGCTCCTCCATTGTTCAGTCAGTGTTCATTGTAGACGTGAACGCTTTTATAATCTGCATTAAAAAAAAATAAATAAAAGAAATGAAAAAACTTCCGTTTTCCGCTTATCCCAATGGGATTTTAAGGTCATTAATGTGAATTGCTTTTTTGGAAATTATGTGCACGAGAATGTGCTATACGCCAAAGGCGTATTCGCAGCCAGGCAGCCATTGGAGCAACGGCAATGGCAACGGCATCACTGGCAATTCTAATGCTTTCTAAATTCGTATAAGCAAAGTATTAGCACCTGAAATATGAAAGCGATTTTTATGCAATCTTTAAACGGTTTTTACTCAATTTGATTTTTGTACGTACAAAGCGCTACAATTTTTCCGCCCTTCACCGAATGATGAGGGGTGTATTCTTTTTGTCAAAACTTTTGCAACGCCTCGAAGGAAGCTCTAGAGAGAAAGTATATATATTCTTAATCACCTCTACATTCTTAATCGATTTAGGTATGTCCATCTGGCCGTCCGTCTGGCTGTGTCATGTCCTATGTAAGCATTCTCCTGGCCGCAAAAATGAAGATTTCGAATTTGACAGAAACATTGGAAGTCCTTACACGCAGATTGATATTGAACGCGGGCCAAATTGGTCGAAAGGCACGCCCACAGCAAATTGCAAAAAATTGTCTTTTTGTTGATTACTTGCAAACCGCAAAATTTCGCAACGCAAAAGTGGCTAAGTAGTAGTATTTCGGCATTCAAAATTTGTATGAAAACTGGGGCAATTTTTGAACCCCTCTCATGTGGCGAAAACTAAAGTTCATACGGCAAGAAGGTATAATTTTTAATGCTTCACGATGAAAATTATATCATAATAGTAATTTAACATAAAAAAATTAACTGTACCAAATTTGGACCATCTCGGCCTATTTTTCGGATCTTTCCCTAACAAGGCTTTTCACGAAAATTTATCCTTTGTAGAGCAGAAAAGTCTAAGTTTTAATATGTGGTGAAGTAAATTGCCCCATAATAGTAACTTCATACAAAACTGAACTCCACACAATTTGGACCATCTACGCATATTTTGGATCCTATGTAGAGAAATGAACTATACTAGGTTGCGTTTTGGGCCAGCTTCCTCATAAACAAGCGCATGAAAAATGTGGCTTTATATACAAACAAGATATCCTTTTTGCGTTCTGTAGTAAAAGTAAGAATTGTGTTAGACAATGTGGTGTAGGGTGTTTAAGGACCGGCCTTGCCCGAATATAATATTCTTACCTGTTTTTCAATATCTTTGTAACGTCCAGAAGCAAGCTTCAAAGTCCCCACAAGGTATATAAATTCTTGGCCATTTTCATATCCGGCAAACATGTAAGCATGGCCATCTGCGCGTCTACCCGTCTGTCAGTCTATTATTCCGCCCAATTATCCGTCTACCAAACTGGCAACAAAAATATTTAAAATCAGCCACGCCCACTCTAACTCATATTTTTCCTTTTCTTCACTCTCTTGTAGAATAACGGTGATGGATATGAAAGATTCGAACACAACCGAGCATAATCTTCTTATAACAGTCTTTTTCTACTTTATAGATAAATTTTCATGAATTTTGCATTTAGTCTGTTAAGCTATTAAAGCCTTTTTCACTTAATACTTCCGGCTCTAATAATTATACGGCTGCATGGGGACGGTTTATGTCCGCTTTCAAGCTCATATTGACAAGCAAGGCCAGGAGAGTTCGTGGAATGGATGGATGGTGAGTTGGGTATAGATCGAGATTCTTATGGCAGAGCTAATAAGACAGATTTTTTTGTACAATAAAAGCCCCCGAACTATGTTCAAATATTTCCAATGGCAAAATGGGGGATGTAGCGATCGCATAAAGAAGAAAAGCAAAGTGTTCGATACCTTTCGCTCTTTAAATAACGTGAAGAGAAATGATTTATTAAAGAAATATTGTTAAAAATATTCGCTAATATTTAAAAGCAAAAAGCAATCTATTTCCCGAATTTTTTAAATAAAATTTCGATTTAAATACCTTTAAAAATTGACCAATAGATTTTTATAGCCTTTGAGCGCAATTAAAATTAACGATAATACAATACATACAAATAATAACAGAACACAAAGCAATTTTAAAATGTCAGACATCAATACGTATAAATATTTGTTAGTAATCCTTCCGTTCGTCCTTCCGTCCATTTATAAGTTTATTTGCACGCTCGACTCGGTTCAATAGCATTGCACTGCGTATAATGTATTCGAATGCATGCAAGATTCTATGTGAATGCCACACCCCCAAACACCCCCGAACAGCCCTACACTTCTTCCATGCAACACAGTTTTAAATCCATTTACATCCCATCGTGCATTACAATTCGCACACATTTTATTATCGCTGCCGCATTGCAAGCAGCATTAAAAGCGAGACAAACTCTAAAGTGAATTCGATTTAAATGTCAATGTGACTGCATTTATGTTTATAAGCTGATCAATAAAATTTTACGATATTTCGCTTACATAAAAGATTGGTTCTTCAAACAGACATATATGAGGACACATGGTATGCTTTGACACAAAAAAAAAAACAAAAACCAAAAATTTCTCTTTTATTGTAAAAAATGTTGTGTTTTCATCAAAACTCTGACCATAACTCTTACGCGGGTGGTAGTTTTTAACGCTTGACAATACGTATCCAACTAAGCATATTAAATTATTTGTAAATATTTTCGTTTACATTTTGCTTTTGTTTTAAGCGAAATTTTATTTTATTTTTTCGAGTTTGTGTTTTTCTGAACACGCAACCATATGTGTTGTGTAAAAAATATTTTCTGTTTTTTGTGTCGTTTTTTTTTTTTCTAATTTTTATCCAGATGTTGGGATGTTCAAATTTTTCAAATTTTTTCGAATGGTTCGTTTTATTGCTATGGTCGTAAATTATTTTATCCTAAAGCAAAAATTATTAACCTTTTCCTTATGTCGCGACATGCAGAGACGAAAGTATTGCAGCTGATAGTAATTTCCTTCAAACTTTTGGTTACTAACCAACCCAAGACGTTGTCGTTGTTTAAACAACTTATCTTGAATTGATTAGAGCCGTTTAAGACTGCTTTAGCATAATTGAAATGCATTCTGAAAGCATCTTTCTCGTATTTATCAGTGATGAACGATCTGAAGACTTCTTTTTCGGGAGGTTAGAAAAATTGATATAAAAATATGTAGTCAGTCTTTAGAAGGCTTCACAATATTCGTTGTAGAATGTGTGGACGAGTGGAAGATTCAAACATTAGATTAATCACTGATCTATTGCTGGAAATCTACTGATGTACGCAAATAGTGTATCAAGAAGTGCTTAGAACGTAATTAAGGAGACTATAGAAAAACAAGTATCTAAAAATTTATACTTATGCGATGGCGAATCCATTAAAAAGTTTGTTACAAACATTTTCACTTAAAGGCATACTTCCCAAAACGAAACGCACTGAGGTCAAATGCTCCAAAAATGGCTGACTTTCTACAAGCATCAACAAGCGATGCACTTACAGCCTGATACAAAAACAAAAAAGTATCTATAATTAAACAAGTAGAAAAATTCTTGTGGGCTACGGCCCAACATCAAACATCCTTCGTATACTTTATTAAGTTTAGTAAAGTTACTCATATGACGACTTTTCAAAGTAAGACCTCATATAGTAAGTGGTCGAGAAAATGGTGCGATCCGAGCCATTTTCAATTGCATACGTCCTCAGAGCAGAAGCCGTTGTTGCACATTGTTTCATCAAAGTAATTCAAAAATTGCCCTTAGTCTAGACACAAGAAATCGGACGGAGGGATAGACAAGCTTAAATCGATTCGGAAAGCGATTCTAAGAGAGTGATTCTGATTTGATCGATCACAAGACAATGGATCTCTCTCAAGCACTTCTGGGTGCTGGATATATCGGTACCTTGCATCACAAGTCATGTAGGGTGTAAAAAGCCAAAAAAAACTCCGGAATTTTATTATGTCAGTTTGTAGTCAAATGCTTAGGTCCCTCTCGCTCTCATCTAATCATTAGTTCTATCTGGAAAGTTTGTTTGGAGATTGCAGCCTAATTAGAAAATCTGCACAATTTACAGGATACCCGAGGCTGAGATTACATATAACTCTGACAAGCATGAGCGATCTTTGGATTTCCTCATGAGCGAAGCACACATCCGTAAGATTATTCAACCTAATGCTTTTCTTTATAGAGAATGCTATGAAGTAAGCGAAAATAAAAAGTTGGATCTTAGGTACGAATCCTTTTGGTGTCGCCACTTGCTCTTCTTTAAGAATGGAAAATATTCACAAACTCGGGGTCTCACCGTATAATGCAAAATCTGTTTTTAAGAAAAATTTCTCTTTCTTAATGTTAATCTTAAAGAAATAAAAGACAAATAAACACATTTTTTACTAGAAAGAAATTAGAAAAATATTAGTGAATGCCTTCGAATGTAACAGCTGTAGGAAAACACAAGTTTTATGAAAACCATTTACTTAAATACGGTTGGTTGTACGTTGCTTCTAACCAGCCATGTAAGAAACTAAAATGAAATGAAGATGATTACTGGCGGCAGGGATGAGAACCAGATGTAGAAAATGTACTACAAATATTTTCTTAACTTTGAAGAACAACAACAAGACATTACGTAACATAAAGAAAACAATTTCTAAGTAGCATATATAGCGTATATGCGTCTGTGTGTATGGGTGTATGGGTGTGTGTGTGTGTATATGTATTATCTACGCAAACACCCCACAAAGAGGTAATTTCGTATATCAGCAGCGGGCAAATTTATACAGACAACCATAGCACAAGACAAATATAATGCAGTGCTGGTAGAATCTCATTTCCGTCCGTTCAATGTAACGTCTTAACGTTGCGTTTGTGTAAGATGCTGCAGAAAGAAGCGAAAGGAATGCGTTACGTGCTCCCCAAGATGAACGCGTCTTTCTACAATAAATCTTTTTTACGAGGGCACACAATGGCGTCTGCGAAAAGAACGCAAGCTCGCACAGCACGGAAGGAAATGAAAAAAAAAAGTTAGATTAAAAACCCAACACATCCTCCGGCGAGCATTTCTATTTAAAGGAAAAAAAGAAAAAAGTGGGAGTTGTAAAGTAATGTTTAGCAAAAAAAAAAAAAAAAAAAAAGAACAAAAAGAAGAAGAATGAGCAAAAAAAAAACAATAGGGTGTTACGAAGGAGTATCATTATTGGAGTGTATTGTGCTGTCCTTTGGAACGCAAGAAGGTTTTCTATACTTAAAAGCTGGTGTCTTAAAGTTTCTTTTCTCTCGTATACAATGATAACGTAAAAGCAGAGATAGTGTATAATAAGAAATGTTTTGTGTAAATTAAAGGATTTCTCTGACTTTGTATTGTAATGGGCAGGGAACACCAATATTTAGTTTAGGTATTACAAGTTTTGTTATGTAGTCGAAAATGAATTGTTGTTAACTATTATCGGTTGCCAAGCTTATGCATGTTTGCGATGGCTTAGGGATTCAATCGCAATTTGGTCCTGTACCGGTTGTGGGTGTGGCTCTTTGTTAGTTATGTACATGCTTTTTTTCTTTTTTTTCCTTCTTGTACTTATGCTACGTTTTAACATTAATTAATTTAAGATTTACTTTAAGAGTCAATTGAACTCGACTGTCAAAATTTTTAGTCAAGTTTCTTGCATAAGTGGAATAAATAAATAAATTACAACATAAATTATGATGAGACGAAAAGCTACTGCCAATCCAGAAACTATATTAACTTTTTTAGGAAAATTTAAATTATTTTTAATTCTCCTAAACCCGTCGAAGGCTTTAGCGCAGATATGATAAATTGTTTCCATCCCAAGCGTTAGGTAGGAGTAATAGCTGTGTTCTGAAAAGCACCACAGAGACATAACAAGCCACAGGGCCTTTTTTCTATGCCACCCTGTTGCCTGTTGGCAAGCCGACTTTCTAATAAACCTTATGCTGGAGCGTTTTCTTATAACTGTTCCTTCGGAGTGACATAATTGATGCAAACTTAAAGCAGCTTTAAGGAGAATATATATTGCTTTGTTTTACGACTAGTGATCGAACACAATGCCAGAAACGAAAATTTACTTTCTTATCTTTTCTTACGTTCTACTAAATGTGCACTTCGCTTACTAACTAAGCTTATGTTGCAATTAAATTTTAACTGCCGACCCAAGCAGTTGGGAATTTCACTGACAGAGGCTTACATATGGGTTTAAAAGTTTCTGTTGATTAAGGCTGCACTTCTCTCAACTATACGCACTTCTCTTGTACACGTCACAGTAGAAGACTTGGGAAAGGGACATATTAGATTTGCTCAGTGGGAAGTGATTGCGTCCATTTTAATAATCGTCCGAAACTTCAAAAAAATTCTTCTCTAAACCATTAGTTGTTAGAAAAATTCTTCAAAGCTCTTGGCTAGCGTGTAAAGCTCCTTCCTTACTATCCGAAATTTTTTTCTATTTTTAACCCCTACCTAATATCCACCGAAGCCTTTCATTGTCTGAAGCGCAGTTCTTAATTCAGATTCCTCCACCTTTGAATATCGGAGGTAAAAACAGGGGTCGAACTTTTGAACAATTAAAGACTTAATGAAAAACCTTACGTAGGGAACTGTAGGTGGCTTTGAATTTCATTGCTACTAATGCTTCCAGTTATATGATCATTATTTTTATCGCTGTCATGTAAGTGCTTCCAAGTTTTCATATGTCCATAGTTGAACATCATTGGCTAAGATGAACATGTCTATCCTTTAGCGATAAACAGACAAGTAATTAATCTAACGATTAGGTTATCGAATTTCTTTTTATCAATTTTTATATATAGAAAATATAGTAAATAAGATGTCCGTCGTCGACACTTTTTACTGACTTACGATACTTTTACTACAATGTCCTACTTTTACTATAAAATCCTCACTGTTTCTGCCAGCTGTTGTTAATACCATATTTTTGAGTTGGTTGTTGGTAATACTAAGATTAGTGTTAGCGAATGAAGAGTAATCTTTTAAAGTTCTTAGGAGAAACGCGTAACGAAAGCGAAAAGATTGTGAACTGCTATGCATAGCAAAGTTGTATTAAGCTGAAGAACATGATTATGCGAATTTTTTTTTCCTTTGTATCTGTTCATGCATACGTAAGTGTACGTGCGATATATGTTTATGCAGATCGTATATATACAAGTGCATATCTATGTAGCGTGGCAACAGAGAAAAAAAAAAAAAAAAGAAGAGAACCGTTCAATATATGCTACAATAAATAAACTTTATGTCTGTACGAGAATATTAAAAAGAAAATTATATTTGAACCGACCGTTGGCAATATACGCTCACACAAGCAAACTTATATGCATGAGTAAATAGGTTTGTGTGTGCATTTTGTTTTGCTATAAGGATCTTTTGCATACGTAAGGTTCTTGCCATGTATATCTGAAACTTGCATACATACGCGTTTTAACCCTCACTCCATTCCATTTAAAATTTTGCTTTCCAGCTTAAGCTTAAGAGTATTGCTTGGTAACTTTGGCAATGGCGCATATTCTAATGTGTGAATACGTATGTGCGCGCATATATGTGTGCAACCAACATTTCTCATATTGTTGGCAAATTTGCATAAATATAATTATAATAAAATACACATACGGCGATACGTAATATTAAAAGAAATTAAAAAATATTCATATGAAAGATGCAAAGAAAAAAAAAAAACATTCTGCAAAATGCTGAATAATATGATACTCGAACAGACATATATCACATGATTAAAATGCATGAGCACAGCCCGGGTAACTTAACATGTTTGTCTGTGTGTGCGTTGTTAGGTCAATAAATATAAATAAATTAATATTAAAATTCATATATTCACATATGTGAGAAGTGCAAGCAAGTATCCCAATGTTAGTGAATTAAAAAAGGTTAAAAAGCCAGACTGTTTTCCTACATATTTATCAAGCATTATACAGTATAGTGAGATATATTCTCTTTAGGGCAAGTTTTGAATATTTACTATTCGTAGAGAACATCTCAGTACCAGAACAGTAAGCTCATCACCATTGTCATGAAGAACGGAAAATTTTATTCTAAAATTACTTAATTTTAGGTCGGAAATGATGTGTGATGGTGTTTCAATCGTGCTTGGTAGAATCCGAGAATCTTTAAAGGGACATGCGTGAATATGCGTAGATCGCTCCTTAGTACCTCTAGTAGTCGACCTTTTCGGCCCTTCGAATAGCTGGATGATGTCTTCTACGCTTATTGCAATACCACTACTTTAATATAGCTCCATCACCTTACACCATCCTCTGTCGATTAAAATTAGTCAACCCTTTTATTTCCTTTGACATATGAATGGCCAGGTGTCCATATTAAAAGCACTTCGCCGAGCTTGCCTGATTCATTCACCGTATCAAGGCACTCCGACAAATAGTTGGATATTGCTTTATGCCCGTTTATATAAATTAATTAAAATGTGTCTCCAAGTCGCACAAGATATTAATTTAATACATACACCGTCGTATTGTAAACAACGAGTTTTCTGCGCTGTGGCACGTGCGCCGGTGGTCTACGTTTTTTAGACTTCTGCCACCTAGGCTAGGGATGAGTGATGATCTTGACTCCGTAGTCAGTTGATTTAGTTGAAAATGACACCGACTTCAGTTAAAACACTCACTGAATCTCATTCTCTCAACCGTCTTACTATTCAGATCAGCTTGTTATCAGTTCTTGTCCAGCTGGCGTTGGCAAACGGTTGAGATTTACCCCTTATCGTCTGACGTCACACAAACGCTATTCATCCTTATTATTGTCTTACTCTACAATAGTTACAAATGCGTTCTATACTCCTAGTTTGGGATGTACGGCCAAAGCAAGTATTCAAAGTTTGTGCTCACAATATCGAATAAATAAATCCTTGTTTTTATTATTATTTTTTTTCTTATTTACTTATTCAACCATGTTAAATAGCGCTCTTGAGGCTAAAGGGCTGATATTACACTATTGTAGAAACGATCGTCAAAGCATAGATAAATTTCTGCTTAGAATATTGGTTTTTTGGGCTTAAAGTATTAGCGAAATGAAGTTAAGTGTATGTTGAAACTATTATATTATATATCAAAGAGTACCGATCAGAAAAGTAAGTAGGCAGTGTACATTACATAGACGTAAATGTATTATTAAACGTAAAATATTAGAAGCGAACACAAGTCTATGTAACTATGTTATATAGTTATAGGCATGGTCTGCCGTAGTTACTTATAAGACATGGCGGTAGCCCGCATAGTCCAAAATCGTAAGTAAGTTCATAACTGTAAGTAGGAATGCCTTCGCTTCAAACCTCTTCTTTTGTATAGCAATCGCAGACATCATTGTGGACACAATTCAAACGCATTAGCAAATGTGATTTCTCAACCTAAACCCGGTTTATATTTCAGTTGTTTATCTCAACTTGTTCCGATAACGAACGAGCGGCCATCACCGAAGTAGACAGATTAGACGTAACTCATTCAAATCATGAATTTTTCTTATTGGCGATCGTGAAGATGTAGATTTCTGAGTTTTATAAACAAAATGAAAAGATTAGCGTGGCGTGTGAGATATCGATGCTGGATAGAAAGATTATTAGCGATATACATACGTACTCTCTTTATTACGAATCGTAAGCAATTAATTGAAATGAACTCCATCTTCTTGTTATTTTTTTCCTTTTCTTTTTTCAAATCTTTGAAATAGAAGCAGACGATCTTAATTAAGCTTTTACGACAATCGAAATGAATACAAATGTTAAAACATTGTATCGGAGATCGGCGGCCATTAAAATTTAAATAAAAAAGATTTATGTGTTGTAGAATTGTTTAAGACAAAGAAAGACAACCACGCCCAGCGGCATTTTAAAACTCTCAGCGGTCATTAACAACATTTTAATATGACTCACGGAAATGACCACCACATGCGGTGACACAAAGACTAAATATAGAAAATATATAACAGATAAAAATCGTGTAGGTAACAGCGAACGAGCGAACGAAACAAAACCATAATCAATTTCAATAAAATACGTCATAGTTGGTCGCTTGAAACAAATTTTTTATAACTCACTCCACGCCACCAGAAGATCTTTTCATTTCGTATCTTAATATTATAAATTAAAACAATCTAAAGTTAAACTTGAAATTTATTAAATTGATGTTAGTCTTAATTAATATGTAAATATGTAAACGCATAAAAAAAGTCTTGGCTGGCGCATTGTCTTGCATCATTCATTACTTCTTTGCTTATGTAGCGGAAAGATATTTAAATTTGTTGTACTTAATCTCATGCACACTATTATATTAACGTCATAATCAAAATGTTTTATATGACATTTCAAACGATATAAAATTATTTATTATTCGATTATTTAACTACGTTTGCCGTAAACTTATTTTGCATAGGACGCTACAAAGATTTGTTTAACAAATTCCATATCTCTAGATGATGAAAAAAAAAAAAAGTTTTCTAATGAAGAGTCTAAAAAATAGTAAGCCTCTTGCTTGAAAAGTTGTCTCCGCAATTATCCGAGTTCAAGCAGGGCAGAGTCAACAACGTTGAGTTAACAATAGTTGAACTTTAAAATTAGTTTCAGTCTCTAAAGTACTTTTTATAGTCAAGGGGAGCATATTCCCGCCATAAAGATAGTGATGCCATCGCACAATTTCACAGCTTTCAAAATTTCACATCGCAATGACTGAGTGAACGCTGTTGAAGAAAAATACCAGACGGCAACCGGTTTTCTTTAGGGAAGCACATGTTTTTTCGCATTGGGCGATCACTTACAGAAAATATAAAGATGATCTGGTGCAGACAGGGCGCGAGAGGGAAAGGACTTTCCAAACATTAAGATTCTTGAGAACACGAAAGACATCACCGTACGATAAAGGCAAACTGCAAAAAGTAAATCTTTACTCGGGTATGACTCGATCCGGCTAGAACATTATAAATCAAGTCAAACAAATATGTATGCAGGTATTGCCGACGCGGAACAATCTGTGGCACAGAAAAAGCTCGAGATTGACCTTTAGAAAGGTTACATTATACCTCCCTTGGGAAAGGAAAAGTATCCTGGACTGAAACTTAAAAAAATTGACTTGACTGACACACTGCTAACAATCCAAGACCATTTACATACATATTTCACAAAACTTCAGACGTCGAGAAGATTTGCATAAGATATTATTTAAGACGATCTCCACTGAATCCATTGAAGAATGTCAAGCCAGCTTTCAAAGAAGTTTTTTTAAAAGGATTTAATTAGAACTCGTGGAATATCGTTGAGATACATATATATATATAGGTATGTACTATTAGGAAAATATTAAAATTTTATCGAACGCTAATCTTACAGATTACGTTTGCTTTTTTAATAGGTTTTTTTCGCGTAATCTAAATCGATGAATGCCTGAAGACAAGCAAACTTCTCTGTCTAAATCAACAGATGTTATCGTACTGGGTGACTAATTAACGAATTCGTAGTCATTAGGCTGATATATTGGAATAATGAATGCTCTTTGGACTTGAAATATGTAAACTTATCAGATATTAATGTTGTATGTAAATAAATAAATGCTCAATCAAACAACAAGTAGTTAATTTAGTAGTTTTTCCTATTACTACTAACTCTATTCGTTTCAATAAACTCTCATTAATATTGGTTAGTTTGTGTGTTTATGAATATTTCAAATGTGTGTTTCAACAATACCTTGTGCGCTATTAAAGGTCATTATTATTTGTGAATACAGTGAACATGTAATGATCAAAATGACAATATATAGGATTTTGATGGCACTAATTGTCCATTAAATGTGCACGTAACCAAATCCTAATGTCGTTAAAACTTTGATAAAACAACAGCAACAAATTCTGCAAACAGCATCGCACATAAACTCAAAACTCGTAAATCTATTTAATGGTTCAGACCAAAAAGTAATATCAGTACATTCTGGATAAATAAACAAGCTTTGAGCTAACAAAAAACCGAACACATACGCACGCATACGTGTACGTGTAAACACATTAAAATGCAGAACGAACGCAAATAAACTAAATAAAGATAAACAACAACAGAACAGAAAGAAAAGGAGCAAAAGAGAGAGAGAGAGAGAGAGAGAGAGAGAAGGGCATTTAATTGCAATCTAATGAAACTGGTATTAAAAATGGGGGCAAACTGAGTCCATGGCTATAGTCTTGAGGGGATATTCATATGGTTTCGGTTATCTATCTATGGAAGTAAGTAAAATCCAATGAATTTAAGGTTAGGTGTTTTACAAACAATGTTTTTAACTGAAATTAACACTAATGGCATAAACTTCTACTCTCCTATCATGTATGTATTTACAAAACCGAAGAACAACAACAAAAAATTGTAAAAGCAAAAAAAAAAAAAAAAAAAAAAAAAAAAGAAAGAAAAACACAACACAAACAACAAGAGCCACAAGGAAAACAATATACCGGCAACCATGATAGTATCTGAATGAGAGATGAGACGAGGGGTGAAAGTATTAACTTTATCATCATGGCACAGTAATGGAGGTTTTCTAATGCTTTCATATGTACATGTTTATATATATGTAGGGGTATACACGTTCATACATAAATATATGAAATGAAACGCACAAACAATGCACATTTGAACATGTAACGGGTTTTTCTGGGATTAGGTAAACGTAAATTTATGATAACGATTTTCAAAACTGTATGAAACCAAAGCAACAACATTGCCGATGAAATAAACATCAATTCTGTTACAAACTAATTAAAAAGAATTACTCTCCCGGACAGATTATGGGCCAACAAAATGAAGTTGAAAATTTGTAGCAACGATTAAAACGTCTGATATTCGGAGGGAAAAGAGAATTATTATGCAATGAAATGAGAAGAAACGCAAGGTCCGCGCCTGTAATAGATTAAATGAATAAAGTCGCCGTTACTTTCTGCCTATATCTATATATACCAAGTAGCAACTCTTTTTCCATTTACTGGATTCAAAAAAGGAGTTTGCGACTGTTCTTAGCTCCACGGTCATGTTGATGGAGCATCTGATTACATTGTCCTGTCTGCTAGAAGGTTCTCTAAAATATTTCCAAGTATTTCCACGCATTCATTTTAAAAAATCACCATAAGAGGCTTTCTGTAGAGATATTTGAAATAACGATCACCCTCGTTATTAACGGTGCTGGAAATAGAACTGAGTGAGTAATGCATTTAAGTCTTTACACAATGTGTATCAAAATGGACCAACGTTTTCGATAAAGTGAAAAATCACTTATTGGTCTGAGGACATTTCAACTAAATCATGCAATATGT
>NW_023998517.1:1713974-1797420 GCF_014805625.2 Glossina fuscipes
CGAAGAAGATTGCTGTACGTATATGTTACCTTCTTTTTTCAATATATCACACGCTCACACGCCTTTAATAGTGTATTATATAATACACTTAAACACTTTAAAATTCAAATGGATTTTCCTGCATGCAAATCAATATTTAGTGTTTCTAAAATCACATCGTAAAAATATGTATATTAAAAGCGAAAAAAAGGAAAAAAAAAAAAAGAAGCAGAAAGGCAAATAAACTCTTTTTATAATAAAGTCATTATTTCCTATCGAAAGAAAATATCAAACACTTAACCTTGTTTTGCTCGTGTCTCTTCTGCTTAATAATAATGCTTCTGAAAAGGGAGTTGACGATGCTAGAAATGGCTGTTTAACCAATAAGAAAGCGATTGCCAAGAAAACTTTTACCTCTACACGAATACATAAATACATGCACATATACAATACAAACTTACATCTTATTTTTCGTAAATTTTCTTCTCAACCTATTTTTCTTTTCTCCTTACGTAGACCCAAGTGTGTAACATTTGTGCAATAGCTGCTTATGCAGGCCAAGTTGAGTTGGTTAAGTGAACTCTAACAAGTTATCGTTTAGGAAAAACAAGTAAGCAGATATACTTTGAATGCAAAGCACTCTACTCAAGTAGTTAACCTGCATAAAGAATTTATATTTAAAATTATATATATAGATATCGAGCTCGTATTGCGATTAAGTCTGACACGAGTCCACCTCGCGTACACAAGTCAAAGCATAGGCAATTGCTTGCAAAAGACCCCAGTCCTTCACTTGATATTTGTTTCCGAGTAATCTCAAAGGCGGCTTCTCCTTCTTAGTTGCAAACGGTGCAATAAAGTGAATATATTTACTATTATGATAGCTTTGAGGAAAAAAAAAAGAAAAGGAAAAAAAAAGCATTTGACTATCAACGCAAACATTTCTATAACGATAACAATTCTCGTAATACTATCGCTATCGTCTAAACGATAATGCGCGTATAAATGTGCACTAAAATCAATACAAATGCTTAGTGCTTCCTTTACTATACGTATACGTGTGTACAAGTATGTGCATGCATACATGCACATGCACATATATGTATATACAAATATACATTGGTTGTGCTTTTCTTGCACTAAAGGATACGTTTAACTTTTCTTCTGCTTCGTTTAAAGTAAGAATTTCGGAAAGAATATAAAAATTTGTTTTTTTTTTTTCTCATTTGCGGGGGGCGTTGATGCACATGCGCTTTTTGATGGCTTTTTTACTGCAATGATTTGCAAATAAAACAAATACGTTCGCACGCTCAACGTACAAAGTATAAAAAAAAAAAAAAGATTTAAAAAAAAATTTTTTTTTTCATATATCATAAACTTTTATGGGCGCTTAGAACAAATAGAAGTTTTAGGTAATCTCGTATTTTTGAAGAAATGTTGAGTAACCCAGAAGGTCAATGTTCATGTCTTTCATTCTACTCTTAATTAAATAAACTGATATTTCTTCCTATCTTTACTCATATTATTTTAACATATCAGTGTCGCATTGCTTCTCATGTTCTAATGACTTTATTAGCGTAGAGGTCCTAAGCTTTCGGAAACGAACGTCGTTTCCTGATATATCAGACCAGATCAATTCACTTATTTTATCATTCGTTTTCGTTTAAATCAGCTGAGCCCGTGCACTGTTTTATGCTTTCCACAACGGGTGCTGGTTAGAACGCCAACAGGTCATTGAAAAGTCTTACTACCACAAGGCCATTGAACTGATTACTTTGATAAATATTTTGTTAATATCGTTCCGTAATATCTACTTCGGTTCGTAGTGAAAATGAAATCTTTAATGTACGCTATAGCTCGGAAATGACAAAATGTCGTTAAAGCTCTCTCGGGGCTTTTCTCTAAAATTAAGTGATTATGCTGCAAAAGTTCACCTATTCCGGTTTTTTTTTTTTTTTATTTCTCCAAAATTCTAAATGTAGACAGACAAAAATTGTAAGATCCGCATGAGTAGTCGCGCAGATAAGAATCGCTTCTACCAGGTCTGTGACCGCATGTTTAAGTCTCAAGGCAGTGGAGTTTTCTTTGGTCGCAACTATAGCAAATGCTCAGTCGGCATAAACATAACACTTACCGATTGGACAGACATTCGCTAAAATTATGGCCGTTTCCCTATCTCTCGCTCTTTCCTCACATCTTTTGAGCCGCCATCGTATTACACGAATACAGAAGATAAGTTGAATCGCATTGTTATAAAGTTTCAAAATCTTTCTGGCTTTATTTGAGTCCATGTCTTCTAAGTGTCGATACTCTGATGGTCGCCAAAAACTTATATGCTTCGCGCAAAGAGATATGTAATACGTTTCCTTTTAGGATTAATTACGAAAGTAAATCAGTCAAGTGTGCGGTTGTTGTCTGTGCCTGTTAAGCAGAACGCTTCTCCATTTATGAAATTTAAACGATCGTATCGGACACTAACTTGTTCGAACAGGTATTAGTGAGATAAAAGGGGGAAATAAAAACACGATATCTCAAGACTTGACCTTATTGGCTTTGAGTTTCGTAGCAAATGTACAAGTGTTCGGATAGAAGAAGCTTTTTATTTTCTATTAAACTCCTATCTATCTATCTTATTGTTATCTGTTAGTGACGTAATATCTTTGAGGAAAGGTTTTATTTATCATCTACCGATATTGATTGATGAGCAGTGATACACAAATTAAAGTATATCGTAAGATATATAAGTAGTCAGCCTAAGAGTACATGAATCCGTTTCATAACTGTCCATTCATCGATTTACCTTCAGCAGATGGACACTTAGTTGTGGGGAAATTTTTAAGTGGACTTGAGCCTAACAGACACTGATCTAAAGCCTGATATCGTGAAATTCTAGACCGACCAACTAACACACTTGAAGCCATCCACTGATTTAGTGCATTGCTTAAGTTAGATTACAATTCGAATATCCTGACATTGCTTAATGTCCCTATATTCAGCATGAAAGAGATGCATCTGGTTTTTGTTTTTTTTTTTTTCTTTTTCTCTTCTTGAATTTAAATAGTTTTTCATGAAAAAGTTTTATGCTCGAAAGCGAATCCCTTGAGCAAATGTTATGCGGAAAGTTTAACTTGTTATTTTTAATGGTTGACAATAATCGTTAAAAGCGAACATTGACAGAGAGAAACGTCTCATCTGCAGAGGACCCGAAATACAAAACAAAATGAGAAAAATCTTCAACTGCAAAAATGAAAAAAAAAAAAAAAGAAAAAATTAAAAGATAAAAATGAATGAGAAAAGGGTTCAAATGTAGAATTTTCTAAAAAACTTTAACAAACACTGTTAAATTTTGCTTTTTCCTGAATATAAAACCAAAACTTTTTTTTTTCATGGCGAAAAGTACAACAATAGCAATAACAACAACAATAAATATAACAAAGTAGCAACAGTTTACGAAAAGCTTCAATTCATAACCTAGATCATGTATAAATGTTTGCATTATACGTAAAATTTAAATGAAACTTTCCAGTTTCGTTTCATTTATTTTCAGTTCAATCCCCCGCACCATCCCGTCATCCTTGGTTTCATGTTTGAGGAGAATCCCAGAACTTTTAATGCAAATGCAAAGCATGAAAAGCATGAAAACCCAATTCATGTTTATATAAAGAGAGAGTACGTGTGGGATGTGCTCCAAATTCATAAGTACCTGTTGTACTGTGACCTTATAGAGCGAGCTATAAGCTTAGCTGCTTGCTTCATTCATTTTATTTTGCCTTTTTTGTTTTTCGCTTTTAATATATGAAAATATTCTAATCAAGATTATTTTTACCGCGGGCAGGAAGTGAAATGTCTCTAAAGTCCTTACACTTCAACCCTTTCATGCTCGAAGAAAGACCGACGTTTAACGTTACTGATGACTGCCACAGTCTAGGATGTCAGAGAACATATCTTTCCGAGGACGACATACTGAATGTTGTGTTGATACATTTCGGTGGCATTTTAATGTCATAGTAAATGTGCAATTTAAAAACAAATTAAAACCGAAAACGTTCTCTCTCTGTTCTCCTCTGCTCTCCTCTGCTTTGCTCCGCTCTGCTCCGCTGTACACTGTATGCGGCATTTAAGGCCACTGTGCATTGTGCTATGCATACACGCGCATATGCATGAATGTTTATGTCTGAGTTTTCTGTATTAAAAATAAATTTCAAATTATAAACACTGTCATTATGGTCACATTGTGTCGTTTCTTTCATTTTCATGACTTTGTTTTTTTTTTTTTTTTATTATTAATTTATAATCTTGACTAAGAAAGACTTTTCATGCAATCAAATGTAAAAAGAATACAAGAAAAACAGAGAAACAGAAAAAAAAAAGAAGGCGCATTTACATTTATTATCTGCGTTGCTTTGTGTCAACAACATTTCATTTCATTTAATGACCATTAAAACAAGTGCTTATGCATAAATATGAGTAACCAGTTAGTTATGGCAATTGGCAGTTATCTGCTTACACACATTCACTTGAACGGGCGGCGCACTCTTCTGTTGACAAGCGAAACACGACAACCACTTACGAAATTGTTAATCTGCTAATTAACAATGATTTAAACCCCATTTAAATCAATAAAAATATCGACAAACACAAACACATGAGAACGTCAAACCTAAACTTTTGCGCACTTCGATGGGAAGATTTTTCCTTTTTTTTCTTCTTACTTTTCATTCGTTTAAAGCACCAATGCATTTTCTTGCCACAATTTGTCTTTGTCTAAATTGCAGGGAATTAAAATTTTTTTTTTTTCTCTCAAATTTCGCCCTTTACAGATCTAGGCTGTTTTCCAAATCATGAAAAGCATCAGCCGAAGCATGCCGGCACGTTTGCAACATCCAACCAAAGGCTACAAATACCATCAACCAAAGCCAATCCGTCTAATATGTCAGTGGAAAATATTCCTCTAATTAACCAGAAATGCAACCAACGGTTTTAAATTTGACACAAAGATTCAAAGTTCTTGCAAGCCACTAAAAGATCACGACCACAGTGCACCATAGCCTGGAACCACCCACGTTCTCATAAATGAAGAACACTTTGCTGGTCGCAGAAATGAACCTACCAGCTTCAAATTCGGCAGAAACATTGGAAATTCATGCGCGCAACTTGGTATTAAAAATGCGTCAAATCAGTCAAAGGACACGACCTCTGTGCATTGCAATCTCGGATCACCTCTGTTTTCAAAAGTAAAAGTAACTTCGTTTTTTGTTTGTTACTTATGAACAACAACAACAGATACGACGAATATTCGAATATTTCACGTACATCCTATGGCTGATCTTGGGGCACCAGCGCAAAAATGGAAAAAATTGGCCACGCCTACAAAAGTGTATAAGATAAAAAAGGCAGAATATTGAAAATTATTCTGTACATTCCTCACATGTGGAGGACCCTACAAGCTGGAGGACTTGTTTTTGCTTAGCAGTATAATCAATAGAGTATCAAAGAAAAGGATTTGGAGAGTGGAATACTAAACTAGCTAAGTGCGTTAATTGTAAATTAAATATAGCGGACGTCACGGTGAATAATGGCAGTGGGTATAAAAGATTCGATCGCGACCGAATTTACTTGTTTAAGTTATATTTACGAGCATAGGGGGGCCATGTTTTCGAAAGAGATGAATACAAAAGCGAAAGCTAACCGTCAGCTCCCTGATTACCTCCAGACCTTTCAACGGCTTGTCCCAAACGAGTTTCGGCGAAAACATAATAAGTCAGTGTTGTGGCAAAGTGTAGTTATTGTCCCCCAATGGAATCAATATGATCTCAATACAGACATGGGTCTTAAATAAATAAAAAAAACTGCATAAAGTTAGGAAATTCATTAAAATAATTTTTCTAAATGGAGGATCCAGTCTGTGGTGCCACCATTGAATGCATCTAGAAGAGGCATTGTAAAGGGAGAAGACATTTCACAGACACACGTGCAGTTAGATTTTTAACAAAAGAAAAATACAACTCATCATAAGTAGTTTTATTGGCAACGAATCAAGGGATACGAAGAGTCGTCGTATATGGACATCCTTGCCGCATTTCAATATTAGTATTACTGGCTCTTCTCCGTAATTGTGTATCACAGGTCCAAACGGGTTGAAGCGTACTCTTGAGTTGTATGAAAGAAAGTTGTTTCGTAGATTAAGTTGAGGTTCTGCACGAATCGGCTAATGAAGCCTTTTCTGCACGAATTAGCCAATGGAGCTTTTTCATTTTTATATCAAGTTGCTCGCGTCTAGTTTTTACATGATTTCTCCATGTTAATCTTTGATCGATATGGAAGCCAAGATATTTTACACAGACAAATCACACCTTGACAAGGGCGTCATTTTCGTTCAATAATAACGAAGGACAAGAATCATTATTTATTTATAAACGCAATATGCATAGATATTTCAGCATTTATTTTAATTTATCCAAGGGAAAAATTGGTTGAAACGTAGCTAGCTGTAGCCCTTAGGAGACATTCATGAGATCAGTAGGTGAAAATAGGATTGTTGTGACGTCTGCAGATCTGCAGAACAAAATTGAATCGAAACTTAATGGAGTTTTCAAATTTCGTGGAAAGTCATATTTATCTTGATATTGTTTGAAGGCATTTTATCATTGATTGTGAGAAAACGTAAGCGAGAAGTCACGAGAGGAAAATACGACATCGTGGCCATATCGCTTTCTGGATACGTTATTTTCAACATCTTTGCGGCCCATAATGAAATACCCCACATCACCCTACAGTTATCCATATAATGAGTTTTTAAAATAAGGCCACCACACGGGAAGTGGTGGGAAAGGGGGTCCGAATTGAATAATTTCTAATAGCGTTCGTAATTGATGGCTTAACCCCACGGTGGCCCAAGCCACGCGTGTTATTTAAGCGTAACCCGAGTGAGCTAGCGAGTTAGACAATCCCTATAAACTACAACAGAGTCCAGATTGTTTATTATGTAAGACTCAATAAACCCACTCTGGTCAGTGTTGCGGCCTATCCGCATCTCGATTTGTGCCACTTTGACTTGGAACGAGTGAAAACCACAACCACCACGAATACCCCCCGAAGGGCCGCACCCAAGCAGTCACGGCGCGCGGATTGATCAACTTTAATTCGTTCCAGGGAAATAGGCTCGTTCCACCGTAATTTCTACAAAGCCAGTTGATCGATTGCCACCATTACCCGCAGGCATCCGTGAATATACAATTTAAAGGGTAAAATAGGCGAGAAAAAGGGGAGAAAAGCCTACCGCCAAATCCCTTTTAAATTATTTATTCATATAATTTACTCATATTATTTTCCATGATTTATAACACTCTGATATGCGCTTTTAACGGCGCATACAAAGGCAAAAGGACCAAAACACCTTTTAATTTTAGTTTCAGTTAGTGCGTTTTAATATTCAGAATGAGTTCAGCCCTCTATCGAGTAAATCAATGCATCTTAGTTCATTAATCATATAAGATGTCTTAGTATATAAGTAAATTTTTAATTTTTAATTACAACTTTAATTTTAATTCCATCATTTACCCGCAGGCGTACATGGCTATTGTGAGCGGGCTACTGACCCTCGTGGCTCCCAAAGTTTAGACTATAAAGTCTTAAGCATTACTTACATTTAATGATCTGAAGGCATTGTGAATAAAACTATTGGAGGAAATCATCGTAGTCCGCCTTAGTGTAAGCGGCCTATTAGAAATTGGAAAAAGTTCTGTTAACTGTTAATGTCCATTAACCATCCAATATATTTGTGGAATAGGAAAACCTTTCCAAGTACTGCGATCAAAAAGTGCAGTACATACTTTCTTGCTCTGTCTAAGGTTTAGTGTAAGCCTGAGTTAGGAATCAATTCTTCGTAACAAGTGCTACAACTAAGTAAAATACTTAATGGTTGTTGAAATCCAATTGTAGTAATGGGAGAATTAGGTATGAAAAGCGACAATTTATTCAGATCGCTGAGCATATGAATGTGTAAGCGGAGATATTGCTGACTAGTTGCTCCTAATGTTGCTTTAAGACGCTCAAATTTTTCAAAGATTGCCCATCCAGAACGGCCTTTTAATGCATTTCTGTTCTACATGAGACGCTAAAACGAATTCCTTATGGCCTACGGTGTGAGGGATTTAGCAACCGAAACACTTCTAACTTCCGTTATATCAGGAGAAACATAGGTCACTTTTCAAGATATGATTACTATAACTCAGGGCTATTTTAAATTCACTTCAGTGAGTGTTGGGAAAAATTCTGCGAATATATAAATAAATCCGCAGATATTTCATAGGATTTCTAATCTAAGACAACTACTTACGTTAGCGTGAAACATTTAATGAATCTTTAAAAGTAAATTCGATCCAGATAACCACTCTTTCCTTGCATTTATAAATGGAAATAAATGTGTGCACTGTGCGCGCGTATTCTGAACAACTTGCTTGAAAGCAAATCAAGAAATCAGTGGGCATAATGAAGATATGCAATTATTTATGATCAGGTGAACTTAAAAAAAAAAAAAAGGTTTCTACAAAAGCAGTCATATCAAATTTATTATATGAAATAAATAAATTTTTATTTTATTTTTTTTTTGTTAACTGACAGTCCGTATGGACTGACAGACAGTATGGAAGTGTGGCACACAAAAGATCGCTGATAAAGTAAAGGACTCATGTACGCTTACGTTTATATATATTAATAAGTGACTCTAAGCGAACAAATGCCAAAAGAACAAATATGGCCGGTAAAGAAATAAATAATGACGAGAAAGACAAAAGAAAGAGAAGAATGAGAGTAAGAGAAAAAAATTTGAAAAAAAATTTATAAAAAAGTAAAGCATTCCAGTAATTGGATTGAAACTTATTAGTATTGAATATTACAAAGCAGCTATGAGGACGATAAATCAATTTACACAAAGAAGAAGACTTTTATGATATAAACAACACTTTTTTGCCGTAGTGTTAGTAAAAAAAAAAGAAAGACAACTTTATCTAAAAACAGTTCTACATCACCATTGGTTCGATGACACACTATACTTATGTTCGAGCATTTAGTGACATCTGTTGCAAATTAAAAAAATTAATAATATTTCCAACGATAACATTGATGATGGAAGCTACCGATTAACACCGCAGCGAAGAACGATTATTGTCTAAAGAAGTCAGTTATCGCGATTAATTGAATCAGAAATCTTCAAATCTCTCGTCACAAAAGCCGCTTTTGCCAGACGATTCTCCAGCTAAATCGAATGATATTCTCCTTGCTATTATTAATTAATACCTATCAAGAAGACTGCGGAATAATTTTTTTTACGTAAGGACAAGACAGAAGTTGGCGGTTTCCTTTCATAAATTTAAAACATAAAAAAAAAAAAAAGGTTGAAGAATCTCAATTGGACATATATATATGTATGCATATATAACCTTATGTTTTGTCTTTCTTCCTCACCGTTTCGTACATTTGTGTTTCTCAAAGTAAAGGAGAAATTGAATAACTTTCCTTGCCAATCCAATTGGAAAAACAAAATTGTATTTTGGCTTTTGCTATATTCCCCGAGATGGCGGTTACGTAGAAAACTTGCTACCAGTGCGAAGCAACAAGAATGAATAAGAATAGAGGTACCACTCGCTCCTTTAATTGGTTTGAGAAAACTACTAAGAGAACAATCAGAAACTGTTGTTAAACAAGAACTCGTTCTGTTTTTGTATCCACCGCTGAAAGCTAGAAGTATATTGACTTAGTTCTTTCATAACGGAGGAAGCTTCAGGAACCCTATAAAGTATATTAATTGTTGATCACCGTGAAATTCTGAATTGATTAAGTCACGTCTATCCGTCTGTCTTTATGTGCGTCTGTGTGGAGTTTGTTGTTGGCACTCGCCAACTATGCGGACGAGGTTCGGCTCCTGCCGTAGGTAACTTTCGCATTTTCTATTTTTACTTGCTATAAATTCGATCGCGGAAGAACGTACACAACATACACATACACACATAAGTTGCTTGTCTTTCGTTTCTGTTAAGGAATAGATCTTTCTTTGACAGTAAATGTTAAAGACCGTGGGCATGGTTTACATTTCTCACATATCTACTCGTTATTGTTAACTTTTTTGTTTTTAAGTATGTACTTTATGCACTTCTGTCTACCGATAATTAGAATAAGACGATTACTGTTCGAAGAATAATCAAAACGAATAAAATACAGTCATGAGACTTCGATGTTGTCAATGGATAAAGATATTTTTTGATTTTTGATTAACCTAATACGCTTTGCAGGATTTCGAATAAACCCTTCCAAACTGTGTCAAGATATCTGCCCAAAAAATAATTCATAAATTGATGCAATACAAACTGCATTTTTTAATAATCGCATCTAGTTGCACTTGCCTTGCGCGATCCAAAATAAGAAAATGATTCACGTAACGAAAACTTTTCGATTATCCACTTAAGTCCGTATATTATAAATGAGAGGAGAAAATTGATAGCGCAACTCGTTAGCAGTAATTA
The DNA here is from genome assembly GCF_014805625.2 of Glossina fuscipes. Taxonomy (NCBI): domain Eukaryota; kingdom Metazoa; phylum Arthropoda; class Insecta; order Diptera; family Glossinidae; genus Glossina; species Glossina fuscipes. The sequence goes on from NW_023998517.1 coordinate 1,724,474, forward strand.
CAAGGGATAAGTCTTTGTTTTTCAAGTTAATATTACAAAACACTTAAATATTTTAAAATTCGATCGATTCATTTTGATGAATGAAAATAAATATAATAAAGTTTATTGCACATTTTCTTGACGGCGAAAATTGGGCAAAACATTGGAAGCTTGTACGCGCAATCGGGTATACAAAATGGGCCAAAGCTAAGAACTTCTCTGTTCTCGAAAGGAAAAAGGCTCATTACTAATCTAATCTAAGAATTCTGAGTATTTGCAGAAAAATGGGAAAAATCATCCGCGCACACTTTATGGTATGGAGTGGGGAATTTCATTTCCTTCGAGCTCTCTTTTTGCTTTTACGGTCAAGATGGTAGTTGGTGTAGAATATTCGACCGTTTATTCTGCGTTACACACACATGGATATATGAGGCTGCGAGTTATCTTGACATTAGATAATAATAGATAGATTTTACCCTATTTTCAAAAAAAAAATGAATATTCTCTTTCCATATATATTCAAACAAATGGTTTGGTTGAAATGTAATATATATTCTTTATTATATAAATGTATCAAAAATATGCATTCATCTCCCCTTGTACGTCTCCTGAATAGTTTTGTACAATTTTTATAGCCCAATGTGAACGCAGAGTTTTTTGTTTGGGACCTAGTAAAGTTGGAGTTAAGTTTTGTATATGATGTTATTATATGTTTATTTTAGTGATTATTTGATGAAAGATATTTTTTTTTAATTTTGCGCGTTATACAAATAGTGTCACGCCTAAGTTAGCAATTGATAAACAAAGGGACTTTATTTATTTGCGGAAGTAAGGAGTACAAATGACGAACATAAGGTGAGTTATACCTTCGCTGTTGCTAAGAAAGAATTAAATGATTTTTTTCGATTATCCTCAGATCTTCAGGAATCACGGCACGATCATTAAAATTAGATAGAGAGCGTCGATGTGTGAAGAGAAAACAAGGAATTCTATTGCACAACTTTAATTCATGATTAAAGGAAAGTCTCTGTACGACATAGCACTGCCTTGCCTGGCGTTTGTGGCCGTTTATAACTTATTTTTCATCAAACAATCTTGCGACAAACAACGACACACACGGCTCCTAATTCGTGAACATTGTTTTGGAAAAATGTATATTCTTAAGGATATCTTCTTCTTTTTTTTTTAATTAAAAGTAGAAAAAATATTACATTTTGAAAGTAGTAAGAAAAGCTTTATACAGATTTTATACCATTTATGCGCTGAATTTCCGGAAAAGTGTAATTGACTACCTACACAGAGAGAGAGAGAGAGAGAGAGTAAGAGAGAGGGAGAGAGATAAAGACAGAGAGAAACAGACAGGCAAACAAATCAAGGTACGTACTTGGATGGATACATGCGCAAAACAAAACAAAAGAATAAATAAAAATAAATTAAAAAACATAAATAGTGCGTTCAGTTACCTATTACCGTAATTACCACAATAGTGATTGTATTAAAAAAGGTGAGGAAGAATCTTTCTATTAATTTAATAATTATTTAAATTTATATACATCGGCAGTGGTTAGCACAGATTTAAGGAAAATTATTTTTAGATTCGCACGTCTTGCCTCTTTTTTGCTGATATAAAAATAAAAAGTATTGAGCTTACTAAGAAAGATATCGTTACTGTGATTCGACGATCTATGAATATGAAATTCAAGGACAATGATCGAAAACAAGTAAAAATATAGTCGGACAAGGCCCGCCATTAAATGTCCTACAGCACTTCGCCCAGCCTAATTATTCACTCATGCTGGTAATAATAATCCTAAGCACTAACCGCACTATCTTCATACTAAGGCGTACTTTGCTTGAAAACCCTCGTATTGGAAGGTTCCCTAAACATCACATCAAATGTACTTTCTGAAAATTTTATTATGCGTCAATTCGCATTGGACCATCTTTTCAGGATAGCGCCTACCTATGCTAGCGTCTAAACAATAGATCGATTTGATCCAAATTCCTTACCGTTAATTTTTGTGCTGATTTTCATTCTAAAGCAATAGCAATGAAGTCTTCGTGGCATATATATATGGTCTACATTTCCTAAGAATGCTTGTATGCGGCGGTGTCCAAAAAGTAGACCTGGTAGTACGTGGCCCAAACTCTCTGAAACTTCCTTTTCTATATCAATTTATTACTATGAGCTAAGTTTCCCCATGAAATATTTCATATCTTTATAGAAAGTGAAAATATTTTACGTAGAGAAGTTTTAGACAACTACAATTTCTCTGGAAATCAAAAAATTACCCCGTTTCACTCCTAAATTATTGCATTGTCTAATTAAGATTCATTAACAACCTTAATGTTAATGTTCAAGATATTTAAGGAATGGAACAACGGTCAGCAACAGAATTTCTTCTATATTTTCCTTGCAATTCAAATATGAATGCAATTGCGTGCAAGACAGTTGAAGTAAAGAGTCCCAAGGACATAGGTTGGAGTCATCGGCTACTCATGCATGTGAAGACAGGTACCTAGATTAACAAACAAATGGGCGTATTCTGTTGCCTGCTAAAACTCTATATGTCGCTATTGATATATTTATTATGATTTGCAATTGAAGTTTCTAAACATTTGTACACTGCGTTTCTATTTTCAGCTTTGCTTAAGAATTTTTGTTGCTTCTTCTGCTGCTTAGATAAAAAAAAATATTGGTTCTTCTTTTGCTTAAAAGTTTTTTTAACTTATAATTCCTTTATTGTTTATTCAGTGCGTGACGTTTTTTTTTTTTTAATTCTCTCCCGTTCACTTTCCTTGTCTATCTCTTCCTCTGTGTGTTTCTTTCTCCCATTAAACATTTATTATTTTGGTCGCAATCTATACTTTTTGGTTGCACGTTATACTTTTCCAAGGACATACCATCTTAAAGCAGTTGGGAAATGACTATACACTCAACAAATGCGGCTTCATTTCATTTATGTCACCCTCATACAAATTGCTTCCGCGTTAAATATTTTTCACTGCCATCTACATGGCATCAGACGCAACTTCCAACTGGCATAATATTTCGAGTAGGAAACCAATTTTATGATTAATGCTAAACAGGGTTGCCATTTCTCCAAACAAACTAACTTAGCAAGCTACTCTCTTACCGTGAATTATAATTTCTATTGGGAATGCCTTTGAAAATATTTCTCATTTACGTAAGATAAATTTTCTAAAGCGAAATCTTACAAAATAATACTTACTATGTGACATGTGACATGTAATGTAAGTAAATGAAAAAAAATAATTCGAGGTAAACTTTCAAAAATGCAATCAAGTTACGCAGAATAAGAAGGGAATACACAATCATTTAAATTTACTTAAATTCGTCACGTCTCTCCAAGCCATGGCATAATTAATATAATTTTATCAAAGCTAAGATTTCATTAACAGCTGTGTGTGATCCCTTCATTCAACTATATCACGTTGTTGTTCGCCAATATTGTTGCGTTTTTTTTTTTTTTTTTGTCTTTTTATTTTCCTCTTTTTCCTACTTTTAAAGTCGGTTCACACAAGTAAATTAATTTAAATACACAATTTTATGAATTTATGATTCAATTTGATTTGCACAATAATGACTTAACTCGACTTAATTGCTCAATTCTCGTTTGCTCTACGGTCAAGCGAAAAGGAAGCCAATCAATAAATAACTCATCCAATATTGTTGTCTTAGCTTACTTTGTACATACGTATATAAATACGTATATATATATATATATATATATATGCCTATGAAGACTTCTTGCAAAGCCGGTTTTTCGTTTCATTTGATGATGGCATGGCAAAGCTTGTCATACCTAAAGTAAAAAATAGGTCTCTTTCAATGTATAACAGCATCACATCGACAACATCTCCATACATATATACATATATACATATATACATATATACATACACGTATATAATATGCAAACATTCGCACACATTTTTTTTAATTTCCATGTTACAGGAGTATGTATAGTTATTTTACGAGTTGAAATTTACGTTTTTTGTGCTTTTTGTCACAGAAATATTTTTTCGCTCATTTGAACGCATTACGATGACAGTTTCGATAACGCAATTGCCATTTTTGTAATAGTTATAGATGAAATATTGTGTTGTACGAGTGTGCGCTTGATAAGGACGATGACGACGATGATATTCATTTACGTGCCATACATAAATGCAAGAAAATCTAAACTCAAAAAAAAAAAACCCATTTATCGGCTACCATAGGGAAACTATCTGTCGATGGACGATAGAAGAGATAAAACTGAAATTACTTGGTATTCGGACACTGTTTGATTAAAGAAATATTTGTTAGAGAATTTAGTCTGATCAATATTTCCCTATAAGATTTCAGTTTTGCCCTAAAAGCATCTATCATATGTCCGGCTAAGCACCAATACAAGGCCATTGTTATTTCAGCCAATTTTTTCAATAGTTTTGATTATCACAAACACCAACCTTATAAAATGAAAATTCAAGTTTTAGTTTTCTTCGCCCGCTATCGCCGCAGATACTAGAGCAATTCTTCAAATTGATTTTTCATGTACAAGGTTGCACTTTCAACAGTGAGAAGGTCACGCACTGTGGCCAGTCTACTAGATCAGGAGAGATCGTCTCAAAGTCCTCTTGAAGTGGCCCATTAAATATGGATTTGGGGGAAACAGTACTGCAAGTACTGGGATTTGTTTAACAATTTGAAACTTCATAGTTTGGAAATCCCATTGAAAATATAGTAGAGTAAAGAATGCCATCAAAAATCTCGCACGAAAAAGTTCGAGTGGTCAAGCAAGGATGAAAAATTTGCCACTCAGAATACCACGTACTAGATAGTGATATGTAGGCATCGTTTTTTTTCTATAGAACAATCCGCCTGAGTAGTCGAAGGCGAGGAATCTCTACTAGCAAGTCAATGGTCGTGGCTTCGAATCTCAAGTGCGGTAGGGGTTTTTAATAAAAGCCGACAGCTTTAGATGCTAGTGCTTCTAAGAGTTTAGTCTTAGAATTTATTTCTCTGGCGAAATTAATAATAATAATAATAATAATAATAACATCTATAGAAAAGTACAGCCACACATTGCATGTTGTTTCTGAGGATTTACTTGGGAAAAAATGAAGACGGACTTTAACTTGCTCCCAATGAAATAAAGAGATCTTTGAAATTGGGATAGGTATTTCTTTACATTACATAATATTTCTGAGGGTTCGTTTAAGAAATAGTAAAGATGGACTTTGACTTGAACTTAATGAAGTGAAGAGATTTTAGATATTGGAGCAAGTATTGAGCAAAATTAAGACAAATGAGAACAAATCTCTACCGAACAGAACAGAACTCGGTAGCTCCGATTCTTCTTCGGCAGACATGGTCTTAAAGTTTTGCATTAACCACGGCTCAAAAAAGTGTGCTTAAATTTTCCATCTGCAGATCCAAGTGACTTTAGGGGGCACATTTTTACCAGTAAACAGTAAATAGATTGTAAACATCGCTTATGAAATGCTTAATGGACTTATGTGTTCTTATATTTGTTTTTAAAACCCGGCAAAAGTTCTTAAGAGGCGAGCGTTGTTGTAAAGCATAATAAATTGCATTAAAATTCAAAAACATACGGATATTTTATTGAAAACAAAAGTTTATTAAAAACCTTATAACCAATATCAACAAAATCCGCTAAAAAGGGTCAACAATTTTTGTTTTGAACAACGACGGTAAGGTCGCCTTTAACATACTTTACTTGACATTACTTCACCTAAAGCATATAATGGTTCAGCTAAGCGTTGAAAATATACCTTTTAATGGAACATAATGAACATTCGTACATGTGGAGGAATACAAAAAAGTAGACACGGAAAGTCTAGATTTACTGCCGTAAATTTATAGATCAAACCACCATTATTTTCGGCACAAAGTATTGAGAAGGAGATGCTTACGCTTTTGGAACAGCGTTCATAGGGAAGGAAATTCGAAAAATGGTTCCCTTTTACAATAACTTTCCTTCCACCTTCACTCAGTATTTCAAAAAGCTGTTAGTCATACGATTTCTTTGTAATCGCGCCTGAAATGATGCGATCTAAACCATGTGCGACGCATTGGTGTGCCAGATTTTCTTAAAATATTTTGACAATTTTAATTCCCAAGCTAAGCAAAGTAAAAAAAAAAGAAAGAAAAAAGAGACGGACGGACGGACGGACAGAAACATTTAGATCGTTTCTAAACCTATTGGTGTAACAAAAGTAAATCCATCCGAAGTACTTTTTGATGTTAGATACATCCTCACAAAACTTAACATGCATCCTCACATAAAGCAGTGTAGGGTAAAAAAAATCGAAATGGAAAATGAAAAGGTTTGGATTAAAACAATTTTAACAAAACATGCAATATTCTCTCTCTGCATATGGTATTCTAATGTACAACGGCATGAACGAGTGTTTAAATCGAATTCTTGGGGAGATAAGCCCTTTTCGGAGTGTTAAGCCCGTGGCATGAATGGGTGTGCATTTAAGTTATCTCGTGTGTGCATGCAACCAAATCGTATGTTTTTGTGGTTACATGTTACGTTTCCTTTGTCGCTGGATCATATTTACGAGCTATAAATATGTCGACATGATGTGTATGCGGATATTTGTGACAACATCCGGTATATGCTTGAATTTGTTAAAAGGAAATTTGTGAAATATTAGATATAAGGAAAGGAAGAAAGATTAGATGTAAACCGAATATTTTTTTACAATTTTTCGATGACCACGTAATACAAAATTCATTTGTTTTCTGTCTTTGAACTTGGAAAAGAAAAACTCTAGAAATATTTTGCATTAACACGAACATATTAATAATAACTGGCTAATATTTAATAAAGGGGCGTGTTTTCAAATATCGCTATTAAGCATAGCATCACATAATAGAATTTTAATGATTTTCTCTAAATTCGTTTGCTTTTAATTTGATTTTATTATATTTTTTTTGTTTTTCTCTCACTCACAATGAAGCACAAATACATTAAAAGCATTTCGCTTCTATATTGAAATACGTGAGCAGTCATAAATTGCTACGAACAAAGTCATTTGTTGTCATTTCCAAACAAACCAACAAGACAACAACAAAAGTAAGTTAAAAAGATCTACCATTCATTGAACAAAAATGTCTGTATGCATACATACATACATACACACGTACATATACGTACATATGTGCGTCTAGGGAGAGGTTCTCTGAAATACAGCACCGCCGCAATAATCGCTATCGTCTTTTGTCGTCGTTATTTTTAAGTTAAACCACAACTCAACCCTGTCTGAATGTTTCACATAAATGATTGCTGCTTAATGATTCCTTCTATGTATTTAGTTGGGTATCTTCAAAATCAGAATTTTGTTTTAAATTTTCTTAAAAGCAAGCAACTCTTTCTTTTCTTTTTTCTTTTTTCTTCATCTTACTTGCATATCGTACCAGTGCTTGATATATATATATATATATATATGTAAAGCTGAAATGAACTCACAATTCCGGTAACCACACAGAGCGATCAAATGTAGGGAATACATATGTATATGCACACATAAACACATACATATATATACACACACACACACACACACACACGCACACGCACAAAAACATCAATATAGATACGACAGCGAGCACACCAGGAGAAACAAGAGGATGACAGCCCATAAAAAAGCTACAAAAGAGATATATTGCTTTGTTCGGGAATCACAACGCATATATTAGACACACCTTGGCTTATGCGCCCTATTCCCCAGTGTGCAGGTACTCTATATATGTATGTGTAATCAAATTACTCTCTCTTTTCTACGCAAAGTGTTTCATTTCCAGACATCTGTATTTACCCATTAAGGCACGGAAGAGAAGAAGAATGATCGCGCGTAGATAACGCGAAGAATACATAAATATATTTATGTAATAGTTGTGACCACAAAATTTGACATCATACCTGATGAATCTATCTACCATATCTAGTAAAAGCGAATATAAGTTGTTTTTATATATAGCTAATCGTTTCAAATTTTCAGTTGACCTATGAGAACATTGAAAATCGTAACATGATACTGGTGTCGATCGTTTATTTTCCCAATTTATTATTATTGTAATACACAAGAGCTTTAAAATGGTTTTTTTCAAATTTATTACGATTACTATAATCAGATGATCATGTTTGGCTATACGCTATGCATGGCTTGTTCCTGTCTTATGCAAGTCTACTAGAGTTAGGTAATTGATTATATTTGTAGTAAGAAGCCTGGTAAGCGCTTATGATGGAAGAAGATCTTCAACAATATGCTCTGCGTTTATTCTCACTAAGTGGCTGGAAGCCTTATGTATAGATGCAAACAGCATCAAAAGTTCTATCAGAGATAAAAAAATCTTGGATTGTTCGCGAAAAATTGCATTCGGTGTATCTTTACAGAAAAGTTGTTTCTAACCTCTCTCTCTCTTTCTCTCTCTCTCTCTCTCTCTCTCTCTCTCTCTCTACGTATATTACTCTGCACTTAACAGGCGTGGCATTATTGCGGACCTCCTGTACTGCCGCATATGCATTTTCTCAGTCAGTCCTTTCAATTACAACTGCTTCGTAATCCATTATTACTACACTGACAGTATTCCTCAATTTTTGTGCCCCTGCACCTACATATTTTAATAAATAATTAAGATTTCCAGAGCGCATCTTAGTCTACGTAACAGGCATGGACTACGTTGCAAAGTCTACGCAGCTAAGCATGTATTGAGGATTTTGCCAACGCTTATCTTCAAAGGTCCAGCAAATGCAGCGACTTTACAGTCTGTCAGTAGTCCACACAGATAAGTCCAACTATTCGGATTGTTTCGTGAAAAGTCAAAATTTAAATCAAGAATTTATTATTTGATTATTTATTGTTGTTCCTATTATTGTCGCTTAGTTACCTTTGCATGCTAAGCTAAGGGGGCATTACTGCACAACATTGCATATAAGCAGTTTTGACTTCTTTCTACATTCCAGTCTTTATATAAAAAATAATTTATAAATTTAAAGTACGAAAGTTATACTGGGCATGGTCGGACACCTTGTATCCATCCACCACCAGAGAAGTATAAATTTCAAAATAATATTGGATGGGCATGGCAGATTCTTCTAGGTTTTCTGCAGCGTCACCTATACAACACATGTAGAAATTGCTATCGTTTCTATCTGTTGCAGTTAGGAGTAATGAGGGAAAAATCCAATTATTCGGCTTTTTTCTCTCAGGGTTTACAGTGTTTTCCAAACATCTTTTTCGAACGATTTGTTCCTTTTCAAGTACCGTGCTATGTACAAGAACTTTTTTGAATTCAAGGGATACTTATTACTCACATCCACGCAGATTGGCGGAGGGACACACACACACGCGTAGGTTTATTCACAATTTCGTACTGATGAAGAATACTTACCTTATATGTATACCTGATAGCATCCCGGTAGATGCTGTGAAGGTTTGACTAAATCAATATATAGAGAATCCGAAGCCCTCCCTCCCTAAGCTATGTAGTCTTCTTTTCAACATTCGCTGTCAATAGCAACCTCCTTATATTACTTATAAACCATGTTCCCGCCATTTTGAGAAACCTTTCGATTTCTACCTTAATTTTCGCTTTGATTCAATTTTCCTTTTTATTGCTTTTTTTCAGAAATCTTATGTAATGCACAAATTGAAATCATCTCGAGAGCTGCATATAATCAGTTATCTGGATGGAAATGTGTAATTTTTCACAACTTATTTAAGCAGTGCACTAAGTAGCCCTCTCTTCTTCTTTTTCTGCTTGAGATATTATTATTATTGCAATTAATTTGGGCACAGAAATAAATTTTGAGACTAAAGCCCTAAAGCGTTAGCATCTTTTAAGCAAAGCCTTAAAGCAAAGCAGATTCATATAAAAACTCTAATTATCAGCTGCTATCCGTCCTTTCGCAGTTACTATTACGCAATACTTCCTATAACAACAACGATTGTTTAGCTTTTGTGATCTTTTCGGTCAGACAATAGCTGCGAGTAAAAAAACCATTTTATGTTTTACTAGAAGTCTGGCTTTGCTAGAAAAATAAGGACAAATAGTACCATACCTTACCAATAACAATGAAAAATTAAAAAGTGAGCCATTTGCATATGGACTTTAGTAGTTTATAATTATTTCTCATAAATTTGTACAGTTTACATATATATATATATATATTACATATATCTTTTGTTTTGCAAAGGGATATAGGAAGAGAGGAATGGGGAGAGGAAGTAAAGTTTTTTTGAACATTCGTCTTGTAAAGGGCGACGATGTTTAGTGGGAAAGACCACTGCCGATAAGTTGTTCCAAAGGCGAACAGTATGCTTAAAGAATGACGGACCGCGGTAGTGTGTTGTGCGGTATGCAAGCAACTCCAGGATGAATGCGTGGAAAGGTGTGCAGTCCTGTGAAACGACGTAAGTGACCAACAAATCCCTTTCATCTCTGCACAACACATGCCGTGAATACGCCTGCATATAAGCACAACACAGCCCAGATTACACCGATGCGCAAAGAGTCGATAGTTTCGAACACACTCATGACAATCTGAACCTTCTCTTATGTGCGCTTGAGAGTCTGCGAGCTTAGTTTGGAGGCTTCCGCTCACACATCCGAGTTGTACTCTAGTTTGTGAAGCATAAAAAATCTTGGAAATTTGAGTTGTTCTTCAACGATGTTGTGACCTTAACTGTTAATGGGTTTAAAATATTTTTCTATTAAATGCATAAAGATGAACGACGTCAGCTAACGATCTAAAAACTAAAAAAACATGCATTCGCTTAAAAGTCAATATTCGCTTATATATTTGTATATTTGTATATAAGCGATTACAAGGCGTTACAAATTTATAAGATTCGTAGTCTTTTGTCACTTGCCATACCTGCATAACTGCGCAAAGATAAAAGCGCCGGCAAAATATCGTCATAAGTATAACAAAAAATTCATTAAAACGGTTTTAAATTTTTATCATTTACACACTTCGCTTACCGCTTGAACAGAACTGCATATATTGTGTTATTCAAGTTGCAACCGCTTAATGGACAATGCTATTGAGAGAGAAGTAAAGTCACCGGGCTCCTCTAAGAACTTTGTAGGCATAGACGCCAATACTAACAAAGGCAAATCTTAATTGCTTATCCAAAGGTCTTGTGATATTGATTCATCTAAATTCGATCGTAAAACCCAAGGCAAGCAAGTTGTCGTCTGAAATTAATAGGTTTGCCAAAGTGTTAAAAGTCGTGCATTCAATTGCAAGATGCGCCTCTAAGACGAGTGAAGTTTGGGTAGTAGAAAGATGACCAAGGGATAGATGTACTTTGAGTTTTGAGCTTAAACGACTCAATATATCTTAAATAGCAACAAGATGCAGCGTACACCATATCCACATCCAGCTCAGCAAATAAGCTTGAAGTAGCTTGAGATTCTTTAAGGGAAAATATTATTTTTTATTGCTCATAGGTCTCTTCTTCACGATGTGCTACCGGTAGATGTTCTTTGCAAAGAACTGAATTTTCATGAAAAACCCGTTCGTTGGTGGGTAATCAAAATTCGTCTTAAATCACAAATTTATATATATATGTTGACTGCTCAACTGTATGAGTCATTTGTAAGTGAAATATTTTTCAACGCCTTTTCACAGGACACATTATATGTTTTATGTACATGTTAATGTGTGTGTGTGTATATGTTAGAGACATGCTTTTGAAATTCAGTGGTGGCTGACAGTTTTATGAATGTTTACAGTAATAAATGTAATTTTATTGCAAAGCATCTTTAGGCAAAGATATACGATCGAACGAACGAAATGAAAACAACATGTTTTGCTTCCCGTTAATGAAAATGAAATTTAGAAGAACACGCACTTGAAAAATTCAATTAAAATCGTTTGCAATCGATCGACATTAGATATCGATCGTTGTATTTCAGTATACACAAATATGTAGTTGTGTGTGCAAACACAACAATATCTAAACAGGTAAAGTATAAGTGTAGATATATTGTTCTTCTCATTCTCTCCTTATTTTCATTACTCTTCACTCATACGTTAGTTGTAGTAGTTTTAAGAAATTTTTAAGAAAATAAGCAAAAAAAAGAAAAAAAATGAAGAGCAGTGAGGAAATACAATGAAACAAAAGATATCGTTAAGATGAAAATGTCATCCTTTCTCAATGCATTTTATGAGTTCATGTTTAATCTGACAGTTGTGCTATAGCCTCGCTGACAAACGCACGCACGCACGCACGCACGCATGGACGCGTATTCGTACAAGTTATTCTCCATTTCCATGTTTCATTCCTCATGTTTATTTGTTGCCCGTCAACCATTTCATCTTTGAAAAAGAAAAAAACTAGTCGGGTCCATTTTACCTGACTGCTTTCGCTGATGGATCTTTTAAAACGAATACAAACACGAACACGAATTCTCGCTGATATATTAAAAATGTATGACATCTGTTAAAAAGGTATTATTGTTGTGTTTAGCCAAGTAATCGATTCACTACGAATCCTCTATCTCATCTCAGTTGTTTCTTGTTGTATCTTTCAGCCTCATTCGTCATAGCAGCACAACAACAATGTATTCATAAGATATCAAATACTTTAGGATCTTATCGAACCCACAAAATTAATTTTTTCCGCCTAAAAGGTGATTTTCAAAATTTATTGTCGGCATTTTCTGTTTTCTTAAAATGAAATGAAACTGACTGATATAACAAATATTCTAAGATCATATTAACTCGCAATTACAAAGTTTGCGTTAATGCTGAAGAGCATCCAAGAATGCCTAACCAACCCCTCAGTGATTGTAGAAAGAAGAAGAAGAAGAAGAAGAGCCTTGAAAGCATATCGTTTTGCAAATCGCGTCAATTTTCGTACCTAACTTAACTATAAAAAAAGTCTGTTAAGGCTTGCATGCTATATTTTTATACCCTACACCACTTATGGTGCAACATGCGTTCAGTTTGTGCGGACATATATAACACGTGGGGAAGGGCTTAAGATAGACTCATTGTTTTCTATATCAATCGAGTCAGAATCATTTTCTGAATCGATCTGAGTCTATTCCGTCCTCTCTCCATAAATGTTGATGAAATTTGGTATTCCGGTGTGTTTTTGACCCAAGGACAAACGCTATTTAAAGTAGTTTGGATTGGTCCACCTTTTCGACCGCTCCTCATATAACATCCCATTTGGAAAAGTCGACATATAGAAAAAAATTGCAAAAATTTCTTGATAAAACTCGCTCTTAACTGGTACGAAAAATTTGGTCCGGCTGGAACAATTTTTTAAAGCCTCTCTCATATAACCGTTCCTACGGGAACTGAGTCTTTATGTAATGAAAAGGTGTATTTTGTGATAGTTCATAGTAGTAAATGTACAAAGAAGTCGGTCTTACCAAATGTGGACCACGTACGTCTTTTGTTTAGATGTCACCGCTTACAAGGATTCCTCCAAAACCCGGACTTTGATAAAAAGTATGCCTTTGCATAAAACTAATGTGTAACTTTTGGTGAATAACTGTATAAGGCGAAGTGGTTTAGGGTATCTAATTAATAGTCGGCCTTGGCCAACTATGACGTCCTTACTTGTTGTTTGTTGTCGGCATGCGATCTGCTTATTTTTGCATGTCACAACCGCCATAGTTGATTTATTATATCCCTTTCTTTTGGTAAATAGAGGAATATAACAGTTTAAGACTAACAGGGCAATGCTTCTTCGTCTTTTTTGTTGTTTTACTGCAGCTTTTGTACGGACCAATCATCAACAATACAATTCATTCATTCATTTTTTTTTTGGGTTTTTTTTTCTTTTTCGCTGACTGTTCCCCAATCTCCCATATACCTGTAACAAATTTTGCCAGCTCGTTGGCTGGCATTTCAAATATATTAGTCTCGTGAGTATAATTTTATTAAATCAACTGAAATTTGCAAGGCATAGACAGATATCAGTGAGTTTGTGCGTAATATTTTCTGACTTCCATTTACATGAAAATATTAAGCATTTTGCCAAGTCCAACGAGGGTTATATTATGGACAAAAAAACAAAAAAAAAAAAAAACGAAAAATTTTCGTAGGTTTTTCATGCTTTAGGGTGTTCGTAGTAATGCTGTTGTTATTGGATTATATTATAAAATATTGAAGATTATGTTTTGTTTAAATTGGAATTTACTGTAAATACATCCTCAATGAAGGATATAAGCGGAGTGACTAATGGCGACTGTAGACAAGTATTTTGTAACATCTGTAGGCATTTGTTAATGCTTGTTAAACTTGTTTAGCGGCACAACATGTAATGGTTGCTTCATAAACAATAATTCTTTGCAAAAATGAAATGAAATGTTAACAATATTTTATATTGCTTAGCACCAAGAATTACATTGGAATTCTTAAGACAAACAAAAGATGAAAAAATGCTTTGAAACAATCTGTCAAAAATGTGTTTACTTCCCCAAGACCCACTGCTTGGAGTATTACGTGGCTGTTTCGCAATGATTACAAGCAAGTTTGCTATAGGCTCGATCTAGGTTCGAATTTTGATCAGTGAATGAATAAATAGCATAACTCCCCCCTGCGTGGTATTCAAAATGGATATGAATGATCACAGGGTTGGATTGCATTGCAGCTACCATCACAACGACTGTATACGCTTTTCTTATAGAGCATAGAAATGCGCGAACGAGGCTTCACAAATTTTTTATGTATGAAAAATGTAACTGATTGAGTCATCTCTGCATGTCACGCTGTCAGCCTACGTTGCTTGTTACATTTTTGCATTGTTCCTTTAGACAAACTTTAGAAGAACTTTGGATAATATTTGGCCTACATTTTAAATTAATCTCTATTAAGCGTATGTTGGTGCGATTGCGAACGAGTTACGATCTTTTTCAAACTACGTTATCCTCGATCATTAACTGAGAATGCATGCGACACGTTTCCGCCTTCTAACTCACTTGTTGCCATAAAAAACTGGCAAACGGAACTAGGGTCGACGATACATAGGTTAGTTATAAAGCGTTGACAATAGGACAATTTTCAGCACTTAGGAGTCCCCGTTACTCCCGAAGTGTCATTAGTATGTACGATGTCCTTCCTTCTAGGCAACGAGAGACTTACTTATCACCTCACTATTTGATGCCTTCGCGATATCGGGGGCCAGGACGCAGAAAAACTAAAGAAAAATCATCATAGGCCCCTTAAATCCACAATTCTTTACAGGGGAAGGCATTAGGCCACATGCGGTTGCACTTGTGTTCGGATTTTCTGCACATAACGCTTCGACAACCACTATTAGCTATTCTGCAAAAAATCGGCAACGCCTCCTGCCATACTTGCAGCCCACCGCTGTTCTGCAAAGCGTACATGCAAAGCAGGGCAGATAGTGGGTGAATTGCTACTCATCTATAATTGCGTCGGTTCGTAGAAAGGATGTTTTTAATTTCAATTCTTCTGCTTTGTATGTTTTTTAATAACACGCGAGGCTATTGTCATTTTGTTGTTGTCCTAATAATTTATGATGTAAATATGAAAAAAAAAGAATCGAACACAGCATGAAAAGTCATTTTGCACAAAAGCGCAAATTTTTGCAAAAAAAAAAAAAACATATTAAAGGGTAAATTGAGCAAGTTTTGCATTCGCACTGAGGCCAAAAATATGAAGTCATGGATTCACCTGCACAGAACGACCTTCACTCCATCATGTATATAAATAAAAGTGGGTGGTAAGTCAGGCACATGCAAACAAATTTATCCATCCCCTATGTGAATGTATAATGGCCGCGGCATTGGCTGGGGGTGTGATGGAGTGATTTTATCGTGACGCAAAAATATTGGACTTGGCATCGGGGTGTCTAATTTTGAATACTTAATTTTCGTTCCTGAGTCTCTATATGCAAAATTATGTTTCAATTAAAATCACAGATTTGCGTACGCAAACACACCCTCGCATCTTAATTAGATTCTGCCGTAAGAGCAATTGTCAACTGCTGTCACCTTAGTTGGCTTCTTTTTTTTTCATACAACGAAGCAGAAAATAAATCGATAGCATATACAAATACAAAATGTTGGAGCATTAAATCTGACTGCGTAAGCATCTGATGCATGAAATTAACAATAAGATTAAAGGAGTCCCTTGCTTATACGATAATAAAGAGCTTTAAAAACATCTGTGCCTGATTTGTGTGTGTGTGTGTGTGTGTGTGTGTATTAGATAATTGCTATTACACTCTCACTATATTTACTATATTAAGAACACCTTAATAAATTTAAATCATATGCTTTCGCTATTTACTTTATACAGACAGACAGCATTCATTAGCTATTAAGATAATATTCTTAAACTTATTAGCCCGTTATTCTACGTGCTGCATGAACAAAATATCAATTACGTGTATATATCGTAGATTCAAATGTGCGCATACGGTTAGTTCAGTTGTCTGTAATGTGTGCCTTTTACATACACTTTGCAGATGAGATAGATACACACATGTCTAATAATGTTCAGTTTGAACATTTTGAACTATCTTGAACATTAATACGTGTTGCGAATTATGATTTGATGTGCTTTCCGCTCGAGGCAGAAGAAGTTAAGTTGTTTCTTCTTCTGCTTTAATTTGCTAAAGTTTGATTTATTTGCTTAGTAAAAAAGCAATTTCGGCTTTTCTTTCTTGATGATATCTCCTTTTTGATTGTTCCTTCTTCTCGTCCCCTGCCCCTCTCTCCTTCTTTCCCTATCTTGCTGTCTGGCTGGCTCGGAGCAATGCAATATGGAATGAATATCTTGTATATCGATCTGATTCATAATATATTCGAGAAGAGCTTTTCCCGTTAATATTTAAATATGAGATACATATATATGTGTGCATAGTATCCCATATAACATGTGTGGCTTTTAAAAGTTTGTATTAGATCACCGAAGGAAGCATACGTGGGCAGAAAGACTGCAGTGAAAGTTAATTAGTTTCGATGCGGAAATCTCTCTTGTTTACCCGTATTTTCGCCAACGATTGAATGAATTCCTGCTACCTTCAAAGAAATTTACGCATCAAGGTTAAAAGAATTAAAGGAAGAAAAGCCGATGAGTTAAAGATTCTCAAATATTAACAATTGTATCCTTACTTCCGAAGTTTCAGTCGATAAGCTTTTGTTCCAGTGAAATGATGCTGTGATCAGAGGGGAAAAATGTCACATATGTAAACTAAAATCTTTAACTGGATAAACTATTCACACTTCGAGGAAATACCGCAGCTAATGTAGAAATTTGCTCACACATTTTTGCCAATTGAAGTAAATTATCGCTCTGTACAAAGCAGTTTGATGTATAGTCTCTTGTCTCTTTTGCGACATGAGTGTTATTTCCTGGCTAAAACATAACGGAAGATTGCCAGCAAATAGAAGAGGAGAAATGGTTCAACAGAGAGTCTTTCAAAACATTCCACAGAAGTATACAGCGCATCCTGACGCTTTAATGTCGATTTATTCCAAGTGTCTTTTCTACGATATCTGCAAGCGCAGGCTAAGTGTGATAAACTCTGTATGAGGACAGGTACGAACGAAGCCACTCCTCTGTATGAATAATCTCTGGCCTTAAGAAAA
This sequence comes from Glossina fuscipes, assembly GCF_014805625.2. Taxonomy (NCBI): domain Eukaryota; kingdom Metazoa; phylum Arthropoda; class Insecta; order Diptera; family Glossinidae; genus Glossina; species Glossina fuscipes. Next base: position 1,742,079 of record NW_023998517.1, read on the forward strand.
AAATTAATTACCAGCGACTTGGCCGGAAATAATGGACAACAAAATCTAAGAAAAGCAGTTATGGTATGACCTTCACAAAAAGTTTAAAGGCTCGAACTGTTATCTGTGTCTCTAAGCTCCATTCTCGTTTTCTGCTTATAAGAACTTTCTCTTGAATGCTTTGAAATTTTTTTCAATAATTTTTATGATTGAACAAAACTTTTTTATCAGGTTTTGTGACAAATTTCTTCATTCTTCTTTAGATCATAATCACAAAGAGTTTGGAACATATAAACTAAAGAAAGAAGAAACGTTCGGACTTGATTATCACGCAAAGTAAGTTGGCTGATGTACAAAGCTATGAATGTAAGTGTTAATGGTTCCCTTAATAATAATAACTACGTCGAAGTTGAAATATTAATTCAGGTCTGACATCAAACACGTTTTGTGTTTGACGCTAGGGAGTGCATTTGCAATCAGATCAGAGGCTTCAAGCAAAATAAACGGTGAAGCGATTGCATTCGTCGTTACTATATCGAAGCTTCTCGCATTCATTGTCAACTCGAAAGCCGTTCTATTTTCTTGGTGGAAGATAAATGATAATGCCTTATTAGAGAGCAGTTCATATTAAAGCTTGTTGTTTATCTGTCATGTTTCCAATTTTTCTTCCAATCCGTCCATCAATGTTTAGAATATTTACACAATGTTGACCTAATATGCGGATATATTGATGATGAAGAGTTTCTTTCCTTAGCAAAAGCTGCGATTACTATAAAATACTACCAAAGCAACTAATGGTTGAGAGTATTTCAAATTCAGTTTCAAAAATTAATATCTTTTGCATTTGCAAATAAAGACAAAAGAGTAGCAATGTATTGAAAAGAAAGTATGTACAGTTTGTGATATAAAATCAGAAGAATATCTATTCCTACCTTTCCACCTTATGACATCAAGCACCGCATACAAGTGAAAGACTAGCTTAGCTAGCGTTAACTGTCAGAGTAACTCTGCCACATAATAGCTTATAAGAAATTTGTACCGAGAACGCTTTATATCAATTCAAATTTCTAAAGATTTTCCTCACAATCTCTATGGGATAACCTATTTAGTGGAGCCCAAAAAGTATGCTTTCAGCAAAGCTCATTCTAAGATGTTAGGCATTCGAAAGCTCACTTACCTAATGGCAGAGGAAAGAGAGCAGCAAACTATGTATGTACGTTCGCTGTGACGTCTGAACCATTTTTGAGATTAAACGGCTTGTAATACAATATAACCGATTATCATTATCTCAATATTATTCGCGGTGTTTAATAATATATTTTTTTTTAATTCTGATAATTTTATCAAACTCTAATGCGCATAAGAAATCTGACTATTTGACTCTGCAGAGCTTGAAGCTTTATTTTACGGGGAATTGCCAATCGTGTGTTGCGCTAAGAGAAACGATCGTTCAAACAGCTTACCCTTTGATAAGAATTTCCTTTTATGGGCATGTGAACTTATGACGAGATGTTTCGACAATTTGTTTGCCGTTGAAGAATATCTCGAGTAAGGATTTGTGAAATATATTATTCTGCTTTCTTGCCAAGCACACCAAGTGTACCTTCAGCGGCATAAACTTAAGTTATATGAAGTGCTTAAATGCTGACAAAGAGAGCGAATTCAATGAATTGCCATAAATTTAGGAGAACAGATTTTGAAATCTTGTGACCAGCATTACAAGTACCTATATGGATACTTCTTCGTTTTTTATTTATCTACGTAAGCGGTAAAATTTTTAATTAATTTAAAATACGTAGATTAATCTCAGCGCTAGCAACCTGAATTAATTTTGATGCGAGCCTTGCAAACGCCGCGTTACGGAGACGAATTGGAAATGAAGAGAAGAAAATGAAAAGAAGAACCGCCAAAGAAGATCATAGACATGTACTTGTACTTCCATTATGCCAATTGGATGCGAGAGGCAATGAGCTCATTTGCAACCTTGTGCATTATACCTTTTAGCAGATTTACTAAAAGCCGAGAGTAAAATCCACGATATGTTAACAAATATTCCAATAGATTATACGCCGCTCAATGTTGACCGCCACCAAAGGAGACAAATAGAAAGAAGTTAAGCACTATCCTGTAGACTACTTTCCACCAACAAAACATTTACAAAAATAAATGTCTTTGCATTGAGAAAAAGGCAAAAAGCGACCTCTTGAGAACAAACATAACGAAGTTGCTCCCGTAAAAATTAGTAAATCTAAAGTTAATACCAGAAATAATTTCGATAGGACCTAAAGAGATCTATAGGTAAAAATATTGTTGCAATGCCTTGAGATCCCAATATTATGAATAGTTCTTGGGTATTGCTTGTAAATGAATTACCATATGTTGTGGACGGTTTGGGCAGATACAAATCAAGCAATTGTATAAAGAAATTTTCGCTTCAAATGAGAACCGCGGAGTCAGAGTGAAAGTGCTGAAAAATTTTACAATTTTACAATGCGAACGAACACACAGAAGCAGATTTTGTCTTCAATGCGACAGTTAAGGACTTTGTAGTTTTTTATTATTATTGTTGACATTTAAAAAGTTATTAGCAGAATCTTCAGAATGATTAATTTCTTCTACTTAAGTCCCTATACTACTCGTTTTTCATAGGCGGTTCGCTGACAGGTTCCAGGGCTTCATTAAATGTAAACAATAAGAGCCAGCTACGATTCAATTACAATATTATTGTCTTCACTTAAATTTCGAGACATTCTTCTTACTCAAGGCTGGCTTCGTTTCAAGTCATTAAAGGCAATAATTGAATGTTGCGAGCTCCTACGAATATTTTAAGAAGTGAACGTATCACAGAGTCCTACGTCCCTCGGTCAATAACTAACCTCAACAGTCTATCCGTGTCTGCCATTCAAACTTTCATTTCCTATTCTTGTTTTTCTGAAGACCGAAGCGAGAAAGAGATGCTAGCGTGTGGCGGAATACGTAGCATTCTTTAAATAGAGATTTTCAAATGCTTCAAATTAAGAATCACTAATACATTTGACACATTAACGCTCTTTTCGTCTGATTCAGTTTTGAGCTCACCCACCCAAGTTTATGTGTAGATATGCGCAGTAGTGGACTCAAAAATTCCTTTAATTTTTCCTTGCCTTTCTTATGATTATTAGCAGACAACGTCGGCATTTCTCAGAAAGCTTTTCCGCATTTCTTTTGCACTTGTTTACATATGTAGGTTATGTTCTTCTGAAATTCTTACAACGCAAACTATCTTCTCCGACTTCATCGGCATTTTTGTATAGTATAGCGGGCAAAAAAAAAAAAAAGCAAAGAATTTCGACTTGAATGATTTGTGTGGCAATCGAATTTTTCAGATACTTACGTCGGTTGCTTTCAAAAATTCTTAAGACGCCAATAGGGCATTGCCGCTTTCGCCTTTTAAACCTTACACGAAACAATCGAGAAAATGTATTTATCGGGCAGCAAAGATGAAATGTGCAAGAAAAATCGTGCAACCTTTTGAGTTCTTATCCCTTTGACATAAACCAAGAAGATACAAACTGTATGTAAATCGAAGGTTTAAAGATCATTTTTGGTTTTAGATGAAAAGTAAGTTCCTAAGGATCATACGTCATTAGAGAAAATCGTGGACTCCTCATAAAATAGTAATAGCAGTCGTGACGAACAAAAAAGCGATAATCATGTGACTGCTCGGTCACGAATCTCACTAATCTTTTGACTCAATGGACAATTGTTTTATGATTTAGTCAAAAATTTTTGCTCTTATTAAGCATTTGCTCATGTCGTGCGCGTCCTACAATTTTACACAAGTCCCTCTTTATTTTTTTTTTTAATTTATAAATGATGTATATAAGGAAATATATAATAGCAAATGCCTGAACGGGCACCAAGTCGAGTGTCTGCTAGTCGGCAATAATGGCCACCATTAGACAAAGAATTTCATTCCCTCTACGGTGTGGTTGTCTAACGTCAATTACCGTTGGATCACATTTAAATTTAAATTCAATTCATCTTTGCTTTTACATCATCCGTTTTCATATTTTTCATTGTTCCATTTAACACATTCCAAGCGCGGGAATAGCAAGGAGTAAGAATTATGGAGGTTACCTGCCACTTGCTACTCTCTATAAATGGATTAATTAGGTTGTTTCCTTCGAACTGACGAAGCCATTCAGTTTTCTTTCTTCTCCGCAAGGTAAGCTGAAGAGCTAAAAAAGTTACGAGTGCTTTAGAGACGAAGCTTTCACATCAATCACTCCAAGTTCATTCAAAGACACGGCGAAGTATCCAGTTAATTACTAATCAGCACCTGTTGCGACTTTTATATTTTTCCCTCGCTTGTGGACAAATAAAGAGATGGGACTTCCATAAGAGGGCATGACAAACGACATGGGTAGAAATGCAGGGGCTTACAAACGAATAAACCAAGTCGAAATATTTTTGATGCACATTTTAGGATCTCTAGAGAATAACAGATCTTTCACTCACCCTTTACCCCCTACGTAACAATAAAAATGGACTTAAGCCTATTGATAACGAGATAAAAATAGTTTTTGGTTTGACGGGCATGGCAAAATGCATGTAAGACCCGCAAGCGCTTGCGATATATATATGTCGTTCGAATCAGGATCATTTTTCGAATCGGTCTATGTTTGTGTGCCCGTCTGTCCGTCGTGTTTGCCTACAGGTGAGGAAGCTTTTGAAATATTTTGATTAAATTTTTTACACTGATGTGCTTTGGCCCAAAGACGAGCGTGCGGACTAGCGACGGTTCGGATCAGGCTACTTTCTTCGACCATATACCGCCTTATTTTGAAAAGTTAAAGTGTGGATAACTGTAGGATAGTGTAGGGTATTTTTTTCCTATGACCAGCCACTCCATAGAAAGAGGAGGATGGAGAGTGGAGGTAGTGTTTGTTAACGTTCGGCTTAAAAATGGAAACATCAAATACGGTGGGAGAGACCACTGTTGATGATTTGTTCCAAAGATGAGAAGCACGGTTAAAAAGCGATCAATCGCCGTAGTGCGTGATGCGATATACAGGTAACTGCGGGATGAATGACAAATCCGTGTAGTCATGCTAAAGGACTGAATTAGTGGGCAAATCTCCTTTATCTCTGTAGAAATATGTAGCGATGGCCTGGATGTACTTGTATATAAGCACACCACAGCGCAGATTACGCCGATACTCAAGAGTATCGAGAGTTTTGCCCCCTTTCGTTACCCATGAGCATTTGATCCTTTCGCTGTATGCGATTGAAGCCCTCCAAGCAAAGTTTGGATGCTCACGCCTGCACATGGCAGTTATATTCTAATTTGGTCGAGTGTAAGCAGTGGATATATCGGCTGCTTACAGATACCTTTCGTACTGCTTTGAAAAATCTAACCCCTTGGTTCGTCTTTCGAACACATATATTCTGACCAGGGAACACCGTTTTGTATACTCATGCCCAAAAGATCAAGGGCTACCAACTACTCCACATTTACACCATCGAAAGAGAGGAGGTTGTCGTCAATATTCATGTGAGTTAGGAGACAACTTTTAGTGTTAGCAGCGTTATAGCCGACCCTAATAGCTCATAAGTTCTTTCCGGTCAGATATTTTGATGCGATCCCGATGTAGTGGGTGACTTACCATGCAGCGTTTGTTCTGTATCTCATGGTCCCATACTGATGTAGAACGAGCGACACAAGGTGCTGTCGTCTGCACACAAGTAGATAGCGTTTTCAGCTACGCACACGTGATCGTTATTGAATATCAGGAAGAGAGAAGGAGAAAGAATTTAATGAGCGGTTGTGCCCCACTATGATGCATATGCACTTGTTTTAAATGAAACACAAAGCAAGTCAAATCTTTTCGGTCATAGTTATCATATTTATCGTTATTTCAAAAACTTCCATTACATTGGTAAAATAATGAAAAATAATACAAACATGTTACACAACTAAGATTTTAATATAATAAAAAACTAAAAGTAATTATGTATATAATTAAAAAGTAATGCATTAACAACAATTACAATAAAAATAATAATAATAATAATAATAAAAATAGTGTCCTGAAAAACAGAAACGTAAGAAAAAGTTCATAATAATAATATTAATAATAAAAATAATAATGAAAATAGTAATAATAATAAGAAAACAAAATCATATTTCATACGATTGATAAGAGTTTTAACAGAAACAGAAACTATTTTTAAGCACAGTGCAAAAATCAAAAAAAAAAAAAAAAAAAAAAGAGAAGACACTTGTCCCAGAGACAGATAAGTTTCAAGACTAACTTTCATTTATGCTTTTGAAGCAAAAAATATGTTTTGTATCTTAATCGAATGGCCAAGGGCTATCATATAGTCATCTCGTTTATTAGCAGATTAATGTTAAGCAAATCATTGCGCAAGCAACGAGTATGAAGCGTGGGTACGGGTAATGAAGGCAGGATGCAGAAAGTAGGAAGTAAGACCAACTAAGACACAATGCAAGATAGTAATGTTTTCCTTTTTTGATTTTTTTTTTTTTTTAATAATTAAGATCACTTATTTATATGCTTGCATATGTAATGTAATTTTATTCATTTTTATTGTATAGTTTTAAGGTAAATTTTTTTTATATATACGAATAAATTTAAACGGTTTGTTTTTACTTAAGGACTTTACTTTAGTTTATATGTATTTTATATGAGAATATTTGTTATTTTTATGTACGTATTTGCGTATCTGGATTGTGTATGCGTGTATGTGTATGTATGTATGTGTATGTATGCATGCCTGCATGTGTGCGTGCGTGCGTGCGTGCGTGTGTGCGTGTGTGTGTGTGTGTGTGTGTGTGTGTGTGTGTGTGTGTATGTGCATGTATCTGCCTATGTAAAGTTTAACTACGTTCTTACGGCGAAAAAAGATTTCAGATTTTTCTCCCTCTCTTTCTCTTTGTCTTCTTCTTTAAATTTAATTATTTATTAAGTTTTTATTTATACTGGAAGTTGGCCTTAGTTGTTTTTTGTTTATGCAAAATATATGTATATATATTTTCACTTATTTTCATAAAGAGTAATGCATAGATTTCGTTATTCATTTATTTAATTACTTTTTTTTTTCTTGTATTTTTTTTATTTTTATTTTATTTTATTTTTTATTTTTAGTTCAATAATTTTCAATTTAAATAATTCACTCACATTTTATGTACGTATTTTAGTCTGTTTCCTATTGTTCTGTGCATGCTGCAAGTGTTTTCCTTGTATTATTATTTTTCAATTAGAGAAAATTGAAGGATAGTTAGTTATGTTTGTTTTGTTTCTTTATTATTTTACAAATAAGTTGCGATCCTTAAGCTAATACGTATATTGTTGAGATTGTTTTTTGGGGTTAATCGATTCATATAAACACACACGTAGCTAAACTGTTTATGACTTGGTGGTATTTGCTGTAGTGTGTCAATGTTGTTGTTCTTCTTTTCTTTTTTTTTTTTTTTTCAATGTTTACTTTTAGTTCTACTTTTGTATTTGTTTTTTTCAAGCAAATCAAGATATAATGGTGATTTATTTCAATATTTGTGTGTAAATTTACATTTGTTAAACATAAATTAAATTTTTTTGTTTTTTTGTTTTTTTTCTTAGTCACTGGCAAACATTATGAATTTTACGTATTTGAAGATGTACTATTACTATCTCTTCTTTCGAATGTTGATTATGTGTTTTCATTTTCATTTTTTTTTTTTTTTTTTGCATGGTTTCGTTTTTTAGCAAATACCATCATTTTACATTCTATATATAGCTATTTTTAAATATTTAAAGAAATGGCAAACAATATAAGAACGTTTTCGTCGACTTAAAACAAGTCTTAGATGACTAACAACTAAAGGCGATAAAAAGAAATCTGATGAACAAAGATTGGGGACTTTGCAGATGTAACGCAGAAAATTAACATGAAAGGGAAAATGGACAGATAGACGAAGGAACCTAAATTAACTGAAAATCTGACATCCGTCAAAGAACAAATGGACAGATAAGAAAGATTTAGAATTGACTTGAAATTTTCTGTGATAACTGAAACGTATATCTGAGCATCGCAAAGCAGACGGAGATCACTAGATCGTCTCAAAATTTCCATCATTCGTTGATTCGCATCCTGTTAAATGTGTTCATGTCAAAAGTTCAATGGCATGGTACGAGTCTCCAGACCTTCCTCTCCCCACAGGCTTTTGCTTTAAGCAATTTTGCTTTAGAAACGTTCCGAAGTAGGAACAGCAAGAAAACTAAGCAAAGACATTTATTTGATTTGAATAAGATCATGTAACATCTAAAAGCCGCGAAACTTGTTTTTGGAAGTAGTTTAATGCACGTTGGTCGCGAATGTTTAGCTTTTGGATGATGCTGTTACTGCTTACGTGGCAATCTTGGTTGATGTTTGCCACAAAATTGTCTCGTCATGGTGTGAGAAGCGTCTCGAGCCAAAACGTCCCGAACGAAGTCATATTTTTATAACTGTGGCACTTGGCAAGATACCCTGCTGCTCATAAACATCGCAAGCTCTTCGTAGGCCTCAATCAGCGTAACAAACTGTCCAAGCTTGAAATACCATTTCCCCGTTTTCTCGTTTCGTTTCTTTTGCCTTGGTTTGCTGCAATTAAAATACTTTTGCGTTCATAGGAAAGAGATTTTGGAACAATGACATCCCACTAAGAACTTTTTCGCTTAAGTCCAACATGTATCTAAATGGAAAGGTGCCGGCTATTAGAAGATTGATTCCACGCCAATCTTTCTTTGCAACTGATTTCTTTTACAACTAAATAAAGGTAGAAAAAATCAAGTGAAATAAATTTAAAAACTTTTATGAACATAACTTTTTTTTTTTTTTTAAATGAAAACATGCACTGCATTTTTACTTTAACAAGGAAAGAAAAAAAAAAAAAAAAAAAACATTTAGCAAACAAGTCTTTCGGTCGTTTTTAAAGCAATTTAATCAAAACCACATTCAATATATATTTATATCAAAATTGTATGTGTGTGTACGTGTAACTTAACTCATACATTTATCATAATAGTATAATAATAATATTAAAATTTCTATTGTTCGCTTAATTGTTTGCTTTTTTACTTATGTGCTAAGTAAAATATGTAAATATATATATATATATATATATATATGTAATAGTTTTTATTTTTGCTTTTAATTACTGTATTTTTGTTTGTATGTACGTACAACTGATGGTGTGTATGTTTACTTAAAATAAACATACACACACAGACATATATCACCTAGTAATTAAAAAAATCTATGCAAAGGTTTTACGTATTTTGTTGCAATTATTTTTTTGTATTATATAATACATACATGCATACACACACACAAATACTTATATTATACAATAAAATGATGTATGTGTATTGTATTATATAATACATACATGCATACACATGCATACATACGTATATATAAAAAGTATCGATCTTCCATTTTAATTATCCGATGACAAAATAGATTAAGAGTAAAGCTACCTTTTTTATTAGCAGGCTTAATACTTTTTAGACTACCTATTACATAGGTGTGCATAATGCTTTAACATGCGTGACATGCTACACATACATCATTTTATTGTATATTATAAGGATTTGTATGTGTGTGTGCATGTATGTGTTTTTATAACGGATACCAGCCCGTTTTACTTGTCGGGCTCTCTTCGGAATATTTCTTCACTTTACTTTTAAGTATTTATTTTTTATTATTTTATTTTTATTTTTTTTTTGTTGTTATTTTTTCTACGGTGCAAATATTTATGTATTCACTTTGCTGACAGCTTTTAGGAGATCGTGATTGCTTTTATCCAGCGCACTCATCATACCCAAGTTACCACCTAAGCCACCGCCGACGCCAACGCCGACGCCAACACCTACACCGACACCCATTCCCAGGCCAAGTTTTAGATCGTTTTGCCCGACAACTGAATGATGCAAATGGCCGGGATTGTGAGCGATTATCGAATGATGATCTTGTGGAGGCTGTTGCTGCTGCTGCTGCTGCTGCTGCTGCTGTACTTGTTTATTATTATTTTGTTGGGCGGACTTCATGGCTTCTTGGGCTTTCATTTTTTCTTGCTCTTCCCTATCACGACGGGCCTGTAATGAAAAAATCCCCCGATATAATTAATATTGAAATAGTCATTTCATTGATTTGATTGATTAAGATCGGATTGAGAACTTACTTGTTCATTAATTTCTTTAACTGCTCGCAATTCTTTTTTCAATTTCATTCGACGATTTTGAAACCAAATTTTTATTTGGCGTTCAGTTAGGCAGAGAGCATGAGCAATTTCGATTCGTCGTCGTCGCGTTAAATAATGATTAAAATGGAATTCCTTCTCCAGCTCAAGCGTTTGAAAGCGCGTATAAGTTTGTCGACCGCGACGTCGTGGGCAACCGTTTGGACCTGTTGTTGTTATTCGTTAAGAAAAACAAAGCAAAGATTTTTATTAATCATTTAATTATACGTAAACAACTACGTGTATGTATGTATGTATGCATGTATGTAAAATCATTTCTTTTTCATTCCTGTTTAATATGCAAGATATTGCTTTAATTATAAAAGTAAACGAAATTATTATTAATAATAATCTAAAATTAATAACAAAGAGTTCCAAATGACAAATATCGTACGTAAACATTTTGTAAATGGGAACGCATATGTGTATGCAAAATGCATTAAGATCAATATATTTTTGCTTATCAATAAAATATTACGTACTGTCACATATCTCACAGTACACAAGAATTTCTTTTGTTCTTCAGATGAAAAAGAGAGCAAAAGAATATTTTCGTATCCATTTTGCTTACTCTTTCGCCTCTTAACAATAAATTATTTGAACTTCCGTATTATAAAAGTTTGTATTATTTCCTCAAACGCTTGCAAGGACACATTTTGCTTTCACTACTTTTAATAAAATTACACCGATAGAGGGGAAAACGTAATAGACTATCAAGAAAATGATTTTGAGAAATTTCGCTGTGTCTTCTTCTTATCTTATCGTCCGAACTATTGTCATTCTGGTCATAATCAGTGCGCTTCAGAGGCAATCAAAAGTTCTTTCCATTCATGCAAACAATGCTTTCGCGATTGTACAAACTTTTAAGTATTTTATGAGGTTACGTTACGTTACGGGTGGTTTTACTGCGACTACTTGTTTGTCGACTTTGGACGCCTTTCGTTGACTGCTGTCCACTTGGCTGATTGCCAATTTGAATCTGGGGTATAGCGATGAACTTATGTTTCATTCATCGTCACAGATCGCATCAAGAAATTCTTTTTATTTCACCTAAGCAGCGTCTAACAGTTCTCGGAGTCCAAAAGTAGGAAACCCCTCCGCATGAGTAGCCGAGTAGGTAAGCATCGCTGCCTCAAATCTCAATGCGATAGAATTTACTTTAGTCCTAGTTATAGGGAGCACTCAGTCGGTAAAGGCATGACACTTACCGATTGAGCAGACACTCCGCCGTTTCCCTCTTTCTTTGTCTCTCACCACTTCTTTCCGACCGTCACCGTATGACACGAATGGGCGACGTACACTGACTGATTGGTTGGATTAGTTGCAAATGTCCACTACGCTCAGTACAGACAGAGTTTTCTCATGCGTAATAGTAAATGCACTGGCTGCTGACATATACGATGAAGTTTCAGCTGCTCTCAGCCAACTTCGGTTTCCGGTCTTCCAAAACGTTCAGCGTCATTGATGTGCAGAGATCAATCGCAGACTTAGCAAGTAATGCCGTCGATCGGAAGTCAATAATGCTATATATGATCTCGTATGTTATTTGCTACTGCTTTCATCTTGTTCAGTTCATTCTATTTCTCAACATCTTTCATTGAAGAGCAAACCATTCTCACGCACTGAAGCGACAAAATGTTACTTTCTTTTTTTTTCTGCAGACTTTCATAAAGCGACTTAAACGCGGCCAAGGTTTTAAGAAGGTGTGTTTATCCTTAAGTAAACTTTTTGATTTTATTTCAAGACTATTATGGATCCCATAAATACGTTTCGGGCTTGGAAGATTATCTAATTGAAATATTACTCGCCGAAGAATAATTTTTCTTTAAATTTACTTGCAGTGGTTTTCGAAACGTACATCGATCTCTGCTAACCTGTTCTTGTTTTTCTTTTTGCTCACTGACTCCCACTGGTTCCTATGGTAAAAGGGTTGCTGTTAGTTTAGTAAACGTTTTGTTTATCCTAAACAAGGTGCGTGCAGAGCTAACTCAGTGTGCATTCGCCTACGGTAGATATTGCAAAAATATTATTTTTTAGTTTCGCTTGTAAATCTGTCAGATATTTGTAAGAATTTTATTTTATTTATTTTTTTTTTTTTTGAAAAACTTTTCACGCTACCTGCGCTAATTTTATTTTACGAGCTACACTTTGTTCGGCGATGTGGTAAAAAGTCATTTTTGCAAAAAAACAGAAAAAAAAAAACCAAATTATTATTTCTTTGGCTGCTTACGTGTTTTTCAGTTATAAATTGTTGTTGTTCGCTGTGCTACCGTTCAATATGCTGCACTTTGCTTTTATACTTGTTGTAATTTTAGTTTTTTTATTTGCCAGTGGGATTTTTTTTGTTTTTCATGATTATTTATGGTTTAAATGAAAATCCTTTGTTTGAATATTTTTGTTTTCTATTACGCTGGTAAGTGCTGATAGTTTTTAGTCATATATTTTCAAAATATTTTTGTTAAACCGTGAAGTAGTTTTTTCTTTTTTTCTAATTTCTAGTAAAAAATATTTCCACTTTAGGCATACCTGTCAGTAGCGTTATGTAGAAACAAGTTTTTTCATTTTTTTTTTTTTTTTTTTTTTCTTAATTTGTTAAGGAAGAAACTGCCATCGTATCACATGTCTTGAACTTCTATCTCTATGAACTTGTCTATGCATTGGTTAACTATTTTTAATAGCTATGCAATCAATTTTTATTTAGTTTTCTTGAGTTGAAACTTTCACAATCTTTTTACTAATGGAAAATAAATAAAGTTCGCTGTTATGTCTGGCTTCTTTCAAAAGAGTTTTATTTAATCCAGCAATAAATTGAATAATCCTTCGTTTTTCAATGTCTAAGAAATTCAATTCCAGTTTCCATAATGCAGACATAAAACCTTACGGAAGTCAAATATGCACCAATAACTTCGCTTGCGAACTTGGTCTATACTGTAGGGAGAGTAGTTTCGAAATGTAGTTTACACCATGCTAAATAGATTCTTACAATCGTAACTGACGTCTTACTAGAAACTAGTGAGCAGTGCAGCAGTGAGTCGATTCAAAAATGCGATCGCCCTCTGAAAGGTAGATATATATTTTCTAAGGTAAGGATTAGTGAATCATTCATCAGTCTCGCTTTAGAAGCCTTAGGATTTCGACTTTGGGTTTCAAGCTCTCTGAACTTTAGCTAATAGGCGCGGAATTGTAGTGAATATGTACAAAAATGGACGTTTTAATTATCGAAATACTGTCAACAAGCGAAGATGCAAAGTAAGGCAATGACTTTTGTTTAAAAATTTTATTGTCGTAAAATTCAATATAAGCATCTCCTTTCTCAATAGCAATTTCCAGCATTGTGGCAGAGACTAGAAAATTAAAGCTGCATTCTACTATTAGCAGTCAAAAAATAATCAAATAAAAGTATCGAACCACGACCAACATGATGGTGGGTAGGTAATGAATTGCGAACAAAGGACATATGTAGCCCACGGCGGCAGATTGACATCAAAGTAGATTTTGCAAAATCAGATAAATTACTAGTGAAGTCACTCATGATTAGAAGCTTTGGATATTCTAACAGTGTATCGCTAGTTGCATGTTCAAGCGATTAAACGTCACTCTGAGGCCGATACATGGCAGCAATAAGTAGTTTAGCTCCTGCCATACCTATTTCAGCGAGTAGAGTTTCAATCATAAGCATTGTATTTTTTCGAACTTGCGGACACATTGCAAAATTTGCTAAAATAAACGCCATATCAGGTCAATCGCCTGTCCTTGAAAATGCGCTGCACTTATACACCTTTTGATATCGATAAAGGAATCAGAGAATCAATCTAATATTGATCCAGTGTGCTTTCTTGAGCTGCGTTGTTACGAAAAAGGAATTTCACTCGAATTAATTTCCAGGTCTTAGCTGCCTTTGAATTTCTCCTTTTTCAATGACTCGTCATCATATTTTATTACTTAGAGTCGCATATTTGGACCAATGTAGAAGAAACGCTTAGAAATTTATTCCAACTTACTTTTAACATAAGAAAATTACTCGAGTGGAGGCAATGGCTGCGATTGCAACCAGTATTAATAATCGCATCCTTGCTGAAAGTGATGATGATGCATGACGACGGTTGCTTTGCTAGATTAAAATGTCAAACTATATACAATATATTGAGGTATTTTTGTTTTTACGGTCTTCGAGGTATGTTTCTAAACTATAAATGTGTATGAATGACAGATAGAGTCTGTTACATAAATGTCAACTAAGGTTGGCGTGCAAGTTGTGGTGTAAGAATTCGGTAATAACAGTCGAGGCTCTTTGGGTGTTAATCTGCCGAAGTGTCCTTGATTTTGTTTAGAGAAAAATTGAACATTGCACCTAAGCTGGGTATAGCCAACAATATTAGTCATTCTGGCATAACAAGGTAGAGTTAGTATTGTAGTCCTTTGAAATACAAATTTTGTTTCCTGACAGTCTAAACATATCGTTTATATGACTAGCAAAGGGAATGCAAATCAAATCACTTTTAGAAGCTTTTGTGCATAGTATGTGTAGTACAAGTAATTTTTGAATGGCGTTCAACATATTGAATGGGTCAGGACATATTGGTCTATTAGGCTTATCGAAATCATTCTATTAATGAATGGGATGGACGACGAACTTCATGTTATCACAATTTGCATTAATCGGCACAGTAAAAAAAAAAGTAGCTTTTGCCGAACAGCCTATGATAGCCGTAGGCAAAATTGTAAACATATTAATCGAAAAGCTTTCTTAATTAAAATTCCAGTCGGAATAATCGAAATATCATAAAGATATTTTTAAAAGTTCGTTTAAATCCCACCTATTATTATTATTATGCTAATCGATTCGAACCGGTTTTTGAGGCGGTACATATATATAAATACTTAATCATTATATTTATAGATAAAAAGACGCTTTTTTTAAGCTTTCGCATTTATTTTCTAATACGATTTGAATAATGACCAGCATTCCTCCAGCAAGAAATGCTTATAACAAAATCATCAACTATAATGGCCATGCATTCACATGCGTTCATGCAAAATGCAACAAACAAAGAGCAAAAATGCGTTAGAAAAGGAGAGAATGAATTTTTGTTTACAAAGTTGATGCTACTGTATAATAGATATACATATGTCAACGAAAATAACAATTATGGAAACCAATCCAATATGGCTGACAAATTTTGTACAGGTAAACCAACAACAACCATCCACCACTAAATGCTACGAAGTTGAGTGGTTTTCGGCAAAAGAGTCAAAGCAAAACAACTGAGTACGAGCATGAGCATGAAAGCAAGAGAATTTCTTGCATCTCTCCCTCTCTCTCTCACTCTCTTCTTCTGGCTTTTGTATATTCAATTAAATGGTGAATTCTCTCGAGGTGAATAAGAAAAAATGTTGTCTATGGTAAGGTAATTGAAACTAATTGCTAACGCTAAGTGAGCGGCGCGTAAGCAGAAAGCAAGCAGTGTTCGGTTTATGTAAAAAGTAAGTTTCCGTGCATTATGTTCTCCAAGTGAATTTAAATTTTCAAATAAACAGCCGAACGTTTGCTTCTTAGCGAGCTAAGCTAACGCAAATAAAGTGATTTCTCAGTTGAGGTGATATGAATGAAATTTTTAATTACTTAAAATTAATGAGTCCAAAGGAAGATGTCTGGTTCAACTTTTTAATGGTCGTATTATCACGCAGTGAAGTGATTTGTATAAGCCGACCGCCAAGACCATATTCGTATACTGTTAGACTTTTGTCTTGGGTAAACGTTAGGCAGGCAGAGAAGACATTCCCGACGGTTTCGTACATTTATATGTGAATATACCTTAGGATATTGTCATATGCAACTACCGCTGTAGGAGTCCTTTTCAGACATATTCTGCGGCATTTGTCGCATAATTATATTCTAATAAATGCCGAAATGTCACAAAAATAAAATAATATATCAATTGATTTTGAATCAGTCTTTAAGCAAACCATTCTGTGTGCGTGTTGCCAGCAAAATATTAATGAGTTTTACCAAGTTGGCTAAAAAATATTGGACTTTTTGTAGTGCAGGCAGGACGATGTTAACGACGGTATGTAAAGCTGTGAGTTAAAAGATCAAAAATATGGGAAGTAATACATATATATATATATATATATACATGTACGTATATATATATATGCATATTTATTATTTAAGAATTGTGTCTAAATAATTTGTGCGCTGCCAAGAACTTTATATCTTTACTTAACATGCCATCCGGGAAGTCCGTAAAAAAATATATTTGTGCAAATATACATATATATATGTATATATTTGTATATAGAAACATAAACAAATTAATAATATGGTACAACATACGCCAAAGTCATTGAAAAGTAGAAATAGCATAGAGACAAGAGTTATGAACGCAATGAAGGCAAAAAACACATATCGACAAAACACACATATCAACAAAACAGCAACAACAACAAAAAATACAAAAACAAAAAATTAACAACGTGTCAAGAATTTAAAAATTCTGACAAAAATATATTTATAGACAGACAAGTTTGTTAAAAAACAAAAAAAATAATAATCAAAGTTCGGAAAAAAGGAAATTAACTTTTGTATATATAAATAAGTTTTGGCTGTGTGTGCGTGCGTGCGTGTTTGTGTGCATTCAAAAACGTTCGTATGGGAAGATATATTTACTTTACTTTGCTTTTGTTAGATTTAGTAGTGATTCATAGTCGAAAGACACCGACAAATTGACTCACAACCTGTTATAGTTAGTATTGCTTCAGATTACGGGTTAAGTATTAAGGCAATAATTAGTAGGAGCGTAGTAGGATTTAATCAAACAATCTGAACAACTCCTAATAGTATCCTCAATAAACGTTGGTTTGTTTAAGTTTTTCGTCAGTAGTGTCCCTCGCAGGATCTCGTCATCATTAAAATGATATTTTCGGCGGCATTAGTCATTGAATGAAAACAATGACTTAGACTGAAAATTGCCTCGCTTGGCACACAAAGTCTACGCAAGTTTTCTTAAATGACTATCATCGCTGGCAGTGGCATCTTCTATTTAGTGGTCCTACAAATGTTGCCTTCCTTAGAATGTCGCAAAAATTGATGAGCTCGGATTATCATCACAACTCTTGCACACGCACACACGTACACATGCCCTGTTTGAATTTTTCACGAGACGGTAGTGTTTCTTATGCTTTATACTAATCGGCGCTAATAAACCGAATTCAAATGTCTAATCTCGATTGAAATTTTTCATGCCTTCCTAACTGTTCTACAGTCACAACTTACGATGAGTAAGTTATGAACGAAATTCCCGCTAAAGTTTGTCGATTCTATTTCCAGCTCTTAAGGTATAAGACGTTTCATAGCGTATATATTAAATTTTAAAATCGAATTATCTCTCATCGTCCGTCCGTCCGCGTGTCTTAGATTCGTTTCGCCGCATTAACTTACTCATAGCTTTCACTTTCTTATTTTTAGAAGTAAATGGTAGTAAAGGAATCCTTGCTATGCATTACCATTAAAAATATCTATAGTTGAATAAGAACAACAACACGTACTTGTATACGAAAATATTTAAGAAATCCCTTTAAACAAGTGTTGCCAATGGCAATGTTCCTTTAATGCAAAGATACAAACAAAATTTTTTTGAAAAAACAAAATTCTAAAACATTCAGACGGTCGTTGAAACCATTGTCAATAACGGTTATCGCTGAGATTACATAAAAGCAATGGGTGCAGAGGACAAACATACAATGCATAAGGAGGAGAAAGTGAAATGAAATTTCGAAAAGAAAATTTAAACACTGCAAGTATACGAATTTTAGCTTCTTCTTCTAAAAGCAGTTGAAAACATTTTAAGCGGTATTTAAGGTTTAGTTTTTTGTTGTGTCATTGTTACTTATGGTTATTTTAAAATCATTTTTCTTAAAGCTTTTTTGTTTAAAGTAATAAAAAATTGGAAAATAATTATAACACAAGACCGTTGAATGTTTTGTGTTAAATATCTGATGAGCGTTGAAACGCTGATAAAAATATCCGTTCATACTATAAACATAATTTTTACTATCATCCAGACACATTCACTCGCACTTATGTGAAAATTGACAAAAGAATTAATTTTTTTTATTGCTTAACAAAAACATTTCGAATTGCGCGAATGGTGAGAATGGATTTCAATTATTTTAATTATTAACAATATTAATAATAATTAAATAAATTTGAAAATAAAAAAAAAAAACAATACTTAATATATTTAATTGTTGTGTAAACATCAATATTAAATTCGTTTTAATAGCAATTAAAGCTCACAAAACAGACGAAAGGCCAGACGTAGAAAGAAAAGGAAATATAAATACAAAGCACAGCACAACTACGTACAATTCGGACAATAACAACAGTCACAAAATAACTAAAATAAAATATGTACATAAATATACATACATACATATATACAAACATATAGACATGTATAAACAATCATTATTAAACAACTTGAACACTTATGATGTCATAAAAGCGATAAAAGAGAGAGAGAGAAAAAAAAAAGAAGAAAAACTATTCAAAATCGAAATTTAAAGCCAAATATAAAGTCAAGCACGATATCATAAAATTCATTAATAAAATAATAAACAATTTTACAATGTATGTAATGTGACTGTGCGAACATCATTACGTGCATATTTATGTTTATTTATGCGAAAGCAACAACAAAAACTTATACAGACTGCAGATAAAAACGATATCAACAAAACGACTTTGAAGCTAACAGCATAACGACAAAACTATTTGAAATCGATATTGAACAGCAATTAAGAAAAGGCTTAAGCTCACTTTATATGCTTTCGTTTAATTTCAATTTTCAAATTTTAAAAGCGCGATTTAGTCAAGTTTTTCGGCAAATATCAATTACAATTTTTATTAGTACACATACATATTTTTATATTTATGTATACATACATATACATTTGCGTGTTCACCGATTACTCCGTTTGCGATTAGGATTTTTCGTTCTTTACCCACTTCTGCCTATCTAGTACGACCTCATCAAAAACGGATGAATGTCGATCGATTCAGAATCACTTCTTCTATCGATTGTCTGTCTTATTTGCTTCTGTTGAACCTAAGGCTCGCTACATTTGAGTTATTTCGATGAAATTTGGTAGAGCGATGTATTTTGAGCTAAGGGTGAACACTTTTGAAAATGTTTCGGGTCGAACCACTTTATCCATTACTTCCCGTATTTCGCCTTATTTTACTAACTTGCTAAATGAACAATTGTAGAGTGACGTAGGGTATTTAATGGCTCTGTTACCTGTTTTAGTTTTAAAATGGCTTTTCATCAAGTAATAAAAAACAATTAAGAGATACGAGTGTCGAAAAGTGTCAAAAATCAAATAAATTTGCCGGACAGTCAGCCTGTGAATTTATTTGGTAATGGTTGCTTTAATAAAAGTATCATCGAAACTAAAACACAAGTACGAAATGAAGTATTTGGTGGTGACGAGGAAAACCGAAAAAGTTGCGCATTGATCTTTATAACGCAATGCTGTTCCTTATTGCTTTATTGTGTTGTTACTGTTAGACGACACCAATTACTCATGACTTTCGCAATTTTATATAAATTGCATGCGGATGTGCTGCTGCTATTTAGCATTGCCTTGCTCCGGATGGGAAATCGGAAGCTGTAGTTGTTAGTGGATACAGCTTAACAGTTCTCTTGACTTTATTTACAAGATAAGAAAAATAAGTAGAAGCAGCTTAATGGACCACGGCCCACCATTAAATATGCTACACCATTTTATTCATTTATTGTAGTGTTATTCGTATAATGACTTTTCAAAACAAGTTTCTATGGGGAAAGTAGTCGAGAAACATCCGAGTCAATTGCAATAGCGTTCGCAGGTTAGTCCATCTAAAGTTCCTCTGGGTGTTGCATACATTCACAGAAACTTAACATATCCTCTCACCACAATTGGTCTAATAAATAAGGAGGCATTCTCGTAAGGATAATATCAACGATTAAATCAATCGCTAGTAACAAGAAAACCTATTTATAAAGTAACAACGGCCGCGACTCTGAGCAATAAGTGAGATAAGTGAGGCAAGTCAACTATCAACAGATTCCATAACGTCGGTCGAAAATCGATAATTTGCTGCATACGCAAATAAATATTAGCAGTTAGTGATAATGTACCTCAACCCAATGGATCTCTGTGTCACAAGTAGTAGTCGACTTTCGATCAACCATTCCTTTGTGTTTCGTAAAATTGCCTTAGCAATATGAGTTGACGGGCGAACTCTCTCTCATTTAGGGCTTTTAAATATAGGTCAACGGGCACTGCAACCAAGGGGCGTAATTAATTTACAAAAGCATCCGATAAAAAAAGACAGAGTCTGGTAAGATTAAAGGATTATATAATCAGATCAGGATCTCGTTTTCTTTGCATGTTTTGCTTAGTTCGACAAACTAGAATCCACATACTATTCCAACTAAATTAATGACTTAAAAATTTGCATTTTTTATGCTTTAGATATCCGGTCAGGAAAATTCGTAATTAAAGCGAATTGTATTGTTATTGTATAATTTCGATCAGAAGAGCCCGCTTTTAGCAGATAGTAAGCAACGCCCATACAATTATTGCAGTGAAGAATAAAAGCTGGAATGGCTAATGGAACTTAAGTATTACTGTCAAATAGTAGATTGGAAGGGCTCACTCACTTTCCAAATTGGGACTTAAAAATGAATGTGAATTGGAAGTGAAACGAACGGTTCTTTTGTACATTATGCTGTGTACGTTAAAATATAAACAAATGATTTTATAAATATCGCAAGTAATATACGATGCAAAGTTTGAACTTAAAATAAATGGAAAACGCAGGATCTATTGAACACACGAGGCTCACCTGGTTGCACATACCAATTATTATTATTATTAATTTCGCCAGAGAAATAAATTCTAAAACTAAACTCTTAAAAGCACTAGCATCTAAGGCTATCGGCTTTTATTATTATTATTATTAAAAACTCTACCGCACTTGAGATTCGAACCCACGACCATTGACTTGCTAGTCGAGACTCTTGCCTACTCGGCCACTCAGGCGGATATACCTAAAATACTCGAAATGTATTGAAAAATGTCTTTTCCTTAACATGCACACTTTAACAGAGGTTAAGTGAAAATTTCGTCCGTCCATCCACCCACTTGTTTATACTTGGAAGTAGTAAATTTCGGGATAAGCGACTATAAAACTTGGCTCTCATATTATTTACGGGGTTATACAATCGCTGAGACTTTAATGTCTAGCCTAATATGGAAAGTTGATATAGTTTATGGTCCTGTAATGACTTACGTTTAATGCAAACGTTTATCAGGAGCCTCTTATTGTTTCGGATGAAAATAATCCCGATCACGAGTAGCTGACAGGGCTTTATTTGCAATCTATCTCTCTATTTTTTTCTTCCCCGTTGCTTTTTCATTCATGTGTGCTTTTCACCTTTATGAGGCTGTTTCTAAAAATATTTTTCATGAACTTGGAATATTGCCTGGCTTTTGAAAATGTTAGTAAAACGCTTTGGAAGAAATTGTGGTAACATATGATGTTAGCCAAATTTTTTTTGCGCTTCGCTTGGCGCCTTTTTTCAGAACGACATTACTTTAAAGCTGATCATGCATAAGGCTAACTTAATAATAGTTATTACGTTTTCTTCACTGCTTTCATTACGAAAGCAAGTTAACCATAATAAGCTTTCACATTTTAGCAGCTCTTTGTAGTAATTTTCCGCCATTTTTTTCTTTTTTGCTTTTATTCGTCTTGCATATAAATTATTTGTAGTTTCGGTTAAAAAGCTTTTCTTCTTTATTCTAATCATGAGGGAACAATTTTGAATACATTTGCGCAAAAATTATGCGAATAATCTTTAACACCATTCTAGCGAACAGCAATTGATACGACAACAAATTTATATTAACTGCTCTAATGCTTATTTATGGCGGCGCAAGTTTCATGCATACATAAAAACGAACGAACAATTAGAGAAGGGATGGAGAAATATTACTGCTACAGAGTCTATAATCTCTTGAGATTAATTACATCAAGGAGGGCTGGCTAAAGAAAGAGATAACAAATCGAATTAAGTTAATATAAATAAGTTCAGGGTTTTAAGAAATGTTTTCACATGTGCAGTAAACGGGTGTGTTTAGACTGCTGTAGACATGTAACGCCAGAAAAAAAAACACTTTTTTAAAAATCATCATTCTTTTATAAATTTTCCTTAAAAATTGTTTCGCTTATGAAACTCACCTTTTCTTTCCTTTTTTTTTTTTTTTTGAGGGGGGAAGGAATGAAATCTTACACACAAAAGTAAACATCTGGACTCAATAATTTTCAAAGCAAATTTTATGATCAAATTAAGTGAAATTATTTTTACGTTTCCCTAGCAACACGTGACATTTAACATAACCAAAAGTCTCGATATTTTTTAGATAACTTGTAAGATGCTCGAGGCAAAACTAAACTGTAGCAGCAAAAAGAGCTAGAAAACATTATTTAGTTTACTACTAGATTTTATCTAAACCGAAATCATTTCACTTTGTTTACCTCTTATCTAAAAAATTTCCTCTGGAATAAACATTTTACTATATTTACCGTTATTGCCAAAATTGGTCTTTAAAATTCGTCCCCCTTTAACAAAAAGTAAAAACAAACCATAAATTATTTAACAACAACCACAGCAATAACAACAATAAAATCAACAACAAAATTGATGGTAGCAAAAGCAGCCATTACAAGCATTCACCCTTACTGTCTAGATGGCTGGTTTTAATCTCTTGGGTGGGCGGTAGTATGTGTTTGGTTATTTTCTAAACGAGAAGACAAAAACAAAAGGAAACTCGACGCGTATGCATGAGAGAATAACTAGCTATTGCAAACTCTGCTTACTTTTATAAATACATCGATAGATCCGAACACCAATTAGAAGAAATATTTCTTGTGCTTTCTGGGCGGCATAATAATGACTGACACTGAGAGACTTTGTGTCTAAAATGAATTTTAATATTACATCTCAAATTGCAAGTATGTGCGTAAAAGTTTTCTACAAGAGTTTGTCTGTTGGTATGCACATGTTTAATAGCAATAACAACGGCCAAATTCACGAGGGTGTGATAAGACAAAATACCCGCAATAAATGTGAAAAATATATGACCAGACTAACGGCAAAGAATATTTGGATAAGAATTACAAAAAAAACATAAAAACAAAGGAAAAGAAAAAGAAAAAAAAGAAAATTTTCAAAGTTGTGTAAATTTATACATATATATACCTATATATATATATATATATATACGTATATATATGCATAAATTTTGTATGCAACACATAGCACTATGTAATAGTAAATCTGACCGACCGTTTTGTAAGTGTGTGTGTGTGTGTCACAATTTTCCAAAAATATTTTGCTTGGAAGCAAAAGCTAAAGCGAAATAAACTTTACAAGCACACAAATGTTGCTATAAATTTTCCAAGGCACAAACCTTATTACTTTATATCAGTGCTGCAAAAAGTGGATTTCACTTCAAATTCAGAGATGTGCCAGGCACAGATGTGTCTATATGGCCGAGTGTAAATAGTGTGTGTGTGTGTGTGTGTGTGTGTGTGTGTGTGTGTGTGTGTGTGTGTGTGTGTGTGCAATCTCAATACAAAAAGTGGTTGCAGAACTGTTCGTGTTCATTACTTCTTTCCGGTTTCCAAACAACATAATGGTTTACAATTGAGCGACATGAAGCGTTCAGAATTGATAATCCGTAATGTCTTCTATTTTTTTTTTTTTTTTTTTTTTAACATCCGTAAAAACAAATATGTTTAATAAACGATTTTGGTTTTGGCAATTAAATGCACGCTCGGAATATACGCAATTGTTTATAATAGCATTAATAGCAATTGAACATAAGGGCTTAACATTTTTTCGTTAACATAGCGAGGAAGATATTTCAAGCATTAAAGAGATTCAAAAGTAGGCGTAGAGTAACGCAAGCCATCCAATAAATATTGCTACATAAGCAGGCCATACATAAAATCTGTTACTAGTACCTATGCAAGAAAACCGCTAGTAATGACCACATGGCGAAGATAATCGAAGTTCACAACGCTGGCATATATTTGTTCGCCATTAGATTCACTGTCGAATATACGACGTCTACCAATGCGCTGATATGAGGTTAGCTAAAGTATTGAAGTAGTTTTCCCACTGCCATGCGGGGCTTACTCATTCTGTGAAAACCTTTGCTACACGTAGCAGGAGCCTCATAGACCCCATAAAGTACAGATAATTTTGATCAACATTAATTGTATCAAAAATGAACCATGTCTATCTGTCTGTCTGTCGGTCTGTGTTAAACATTCTCCTGGTCGCAAAAACGTAACAATCGGCTTTATATTTGGAACAAAGCTCGGTAGCTCTTGCAGGCACCTTGGCATCGAAATTGAGCTATATTGGTCCAGGGATACAGACATATTCTTGATCAGCGTGATGAGTTCAGAATCAACTTAAGCTTATTCGTCTGTCCGTCTGTATGAGCGTGTGTCTTTCTCTCTGTGGTAAACATGCTCCAAAAAGTGTAAAATATTGACTTCAAATTTGGCAAAAATTTTGGAATTTCCTACAAAATTAGGCTCAAATCACAAGTACATCGATACAGCGATAAAAATTTAGCTTTGTATTCAATGGTTAATCCTACTATAGAAGAATGGGAGAAGGAGTGAATTACATATGATAGGCCGAACAGACTTTTTTTTAATGTTTTGCGCTTTTATAAAAACTAACTCATTAAGCGCGTTATAAAGCTAGGTTGCGAATAGAGTCGGTTTGAAAATAGATGCAATCGACCTAATAACAGAATTTGCTTAGCAAAATTTATTTGTATGTTTCAAGTTATTGCTGGGTAGACGCTGCAATCGATTCACCTCACACCTTGATATCTTTATTCATTTTAAGTTTCTGCTTCCAAAATTTTACTAAGAAATGCACTATGGTCTTCCAATGCCTTGTCTCAAATAATTCGATGTAAAAGATTATTATTATTATGTCATTTTCTTTTAGTTGTCTCTGCTGAAAAATTCTGTCGAAACTACACAGAAACAACTTTTCTGCCTGCTTTCTAAAAGTGACACAAATATTATATGTATGTGTTTATCAAGCCATTTCCGAGAACAAGAAAAATTTCGTAACTACATTCCCTGTTGCTGGCAGGATTCTGTTTCAAATATCAACCCCAGGAAAATGCGCTTTGCCTTCTTCTGCACTACGGTTGGTCCTTTGTTGTAAATTTATAGAATTTGATGCAGACACTCTGAACTACCTTGCACAGAATGCCCTGTCGAAAGAGATAATTTTTTACAATATTCGTAATATTTCGTAAAAGTTTTTAATGCTTTCACTAAACCCGGGTAGCAAGAGATATTTACGTACTTTCTCTCTCTCTCTCTCTCTCTCTCTCTCTCTCTCTCTCTCTCTCTCTACCT
Organism: Glossina fuscipes; assembly: GCF_014805625.2. Classification (NCBI taxonomy): domain Eukaryota; kingdom Metazoa; phylum Arthropoda; class Insecta; order Diptera; family Glossinidae; genus Glossina; species Glossina fuscipes. The sequence continues at coordinate 1,767,836 of NW_023998517.1, forward strand.
ACCTAACAAATAGTTATTTATTCCTTCGAAGAGAGAGTAAAAGTGAATTATTTATTATTTATTGAAGCTTTCTTCCATGGCGAATGAAATATTCAAAAAATATCACACTTATACGCCGCGTATTATAGATTTTTAATTAAAGTTTATTACTCTGAGTACTCCGCTGGTGGTATAACTATACTATAGCTGTATATCTATAGCTACAGTTCATCCATAATTCGTCCTATATTTTTCCTTTTAGTTTTACCTATGTATGTAAACATGTACGCACACCGATGAATACAAATTTCCTCTTATTAACTTCAGTTAGAATGGATTGGCTCATTGATTTTTATACGCACATATTTAGGTTTTATAGTCAATCTAATGATCTCATATGAAACTTTCTGTGTTGGCAATAATTTGTACAATTTTATGAGACTACTTTTCGATTTTGCCCATTCAATGTTCACAAAGACACAATCGTACGTACGCATATATATGTTTCAAATTATCTCTGAACATAACATAACAAATTTTTCTTCAATCTTTTTTTTACAATTTAGTTGTTATTGAAATGAGCAAAAAGCTTAAGTAACTAAACTAAAATTAATATGCGATTTAGAAAAAAATTTGTTGTCTCCATATGTGTGAAATATTCCGATCTTTTATTTTTTATAATCATAAATTTATTATGTAAATATATGTAGATCAAATTAATTAATATCGATAAACTTTATACATATATATTTATGCACAATTTGGACAAATATAGAGCAACAATTCAAATCAAAGATAATTCAAACATAGCAATCTGCTCGCTTGTTGTTGGCTTCTTAGCGATTTCAATAAAAAGGGCCAACGAGAGTCAAATTTAAAAAAAAAAACTCAATGTAGAGCTAAAATTTTGCAAGTAAGAAACGAAAGTGCAAAGAATATTAAGAATCGTTTCAATATTTTTTCACGTTACTTCATGATTTTCTACAGCCATACACACACATATTGATTTATTATTATTAATTTACAAATCAAATATGTCTTAAAGCACTAACGTGTAAGGTTATCGGCTTTATTGGGAACTCTACCGCATTTGAGATTTGAACACACGAACATTGAGTCGATAGTCGAGATCCTTTGCCTACTCGGCCACTCGGGCAGATATTTATTGATTTCAAACGTAATACGTTTTTAAATTGTCTGCACAGAATATTCTCCAAAACGCGCATTCTTTCTTGCTGTGTTAATAAATCGCTATTAACAAAGAATATATTTTCCATTTGATATTTTGAATATGTCGCTACCTAGGGAAAAAAGTCGATTTGTTTTTTCCCTTTAAAGGAAGAAAAAACTTGTATTCATCTACACTTTTTACATCCCCTGGCGGTTGTGGTACAAGTGTATATTAAGTTTAGTTAAGTTGCGAATGTGTGCAATATGCAGAAGGACTTGAGATAGACCCACCGTAAGCCAGTTTGTCCATCCGTCCGTTTTTTTTCTTGTGTTCAACCTACAAGTGGCAATCTTTGAGATATTTTGATGAAATTTGATACATCGATGTGTTTTAGCCCAAGGACGAATGCCTTTGAAACTGTTTCGGATCGTACCACTTTTTCGAACACTTGCCATATAATGCCTTCTTTTATAAATATCGTTATGCAAATAACTGTGGGATGTGTAGGGTTTTTAACGGTGCGCCGTGACCCACTATAGTGTTTTTACTTCCTTTGCTATGAGTTATTGGTATCTACACTAGCTACGTTGCTTATATAGTTTATAACATATTAAGTGACAACTGCTAAGAAGTGTGTTGAGCAATCTGTACATATTTATATATATGTATCAGTGTACAGACAACATTGCCTTATATCTATTTTCATGAGTGACAGAAAGAGAATTCTATGCAGAGACAATCCACCAATGACCTATAAAAAAAAAACAGTATAACTCAAGACGAAAAGTATTATGCCTTATATACATACATTCATCTAAAAATTTATAGATTTTGAAAAAAATTTTTGTTCAAAAAACAAATTAATTGATGCTATGTCATTAGTATATGAAAAAATACACTTTACAACATCTGCTATATATGCAACAAGTCTCATAAATAACGTCTGTGACGTATTTAAATATTCTGAAGCTTGGAAGATACAATAACCGAGAAAACACGGCAGTCCGTTCTTTATAATATCATATTGAAACACATTTCCGCCATTTGAAATTTCTTCTTTTTTTTAAAGTAACATATTGTTTCAATGGATATATTAGGAAGAGCAAAGCGAAGTGAAAATTGCTTTGTTCTCTCCTCACTGCTGTTTAGATTGTAAAATTATAGCTGAGCAAGATAGTCGATATGAAGTCTTAGTGTCTATGCCTACCATTAGGAGATTTCTTCGGAGAAATTCTTTAAACGTTTAATAAGGATTTTATTTATCTGTGTAAACACAAACATCAAATCTAAATAAATAGGAAGAAGAATTACAGTCGGGTAAGCAGATTTTCAGATGGCCTACACCAGTTCACCTAATACAGTTATTCACGGTATACTTTCCATGAAAGTCCGTGAACTAAAAGAATCGTTGTGTACGGTACTATGCCAGAACCCCACGTGGTCAAAATTCGGTAAATAGATGTCTAGTCCAATTTACTATTATGAACTAATGTTCACCGTGGAATATACCAAATTAAGAAAATTTCTTATACAAAGATTCAGTTTTCGTAGGAACGGTTATATGAGAGAGGGTTGAAAAAATTGCTCCACCCGAGCTAAATTTTTCATACCAATGCAGTATGTCCAAATGCTAACACAAAGCGAATTTTGCCGCAAAGTGGACAAAAAAGTGGACCGATCCAAACCATTTTCAATAGAGTGTGTCCTTGCGTACCTCACTTTATGAAAATATCTCAAAAATTGCCACCAGTAGCTTGGTTACAGCCGGACGGACGGACAGACAGGTTTAGAATAATTTTCTGATTCGCTCGGTATAATAAAAGCTGGGCCTTTCTTAAAAACCCTTCTCCGTGTTACATACGTCTGCACAAGCTTAATACACTCTATACCGCAACTGGTATAGTGTATGGACAAAACAGTCAAAGATTTAGTCGTCCAATAACTTGGAAAATACGGTAACATTATTTAGTCAATGGCAAACGGACATGTTTATGTTCATTCCTGTCACTTAATCATGAGGCAAAGCCATTTCTCTACCCATCTACCCGAAGGATGAAGGGTGTATTCATTTTGTCAAAAAATTTTTTAACAACCAGGGGCAGGCTCCAGATCGTATAAAGTACATACATCCTTGGTTAGCATTAAATTCTGAATCGGTTTACGCACGTCCGTCCAACCACCCGGATAATGTCTATTGTAACCATTCTTTGAGATAAACGACGCAGAATGTTGAAAGTTATTCTGGACATTCCTCACATGCGCATATACTCATTGGCTGCCTAACAATATCCTGATTCTGAAACAAATATGGCGGGCACCGCAACATGGAGGATTCATTAAAAAGGCTTGGAGAGTAGAATGCCACAAGCAAAATGTGTTAATTCTAAATTAAATATCGCGGACGTCACGTGATGACGGGGATGGATATGAAAGCTTTAAGCGCAGCCGAATATAATTTTATTATAATGAAATTTCAAAAGAAAATTCCAATTAATCGAGGAAGTTAATTAAAAATAACACATTAAAGGAAAAGGGATCGAATTAATATCACGTCTTCGTTTTCTAATCATTTGGTTTGTTGGGTAATTAAATAATTTTTTCTTTTATATTCTTCTATATATACACATATATATATATGTATATATATATACATTTATTTATTTATTTTTTTCTATTTCTTCTAAAGTTCATTCAACATAGGTTGTGTTCTATCAGTTTTATGGGAAATTTATCGAAATTATTAATATGCGCACAAGAGAGCGCGACTTTCTCAATTTTTATTCATATTTTACAAATAATGAATTCATTTGTAATTCGCTCACATGCTGTTTAAGGCTAATGTCTGCAAGTTGTACGTTCGTGCGTCTCCCTGTATATATATATATATATATAAATGTGTGTATATGCGTATGAGCTTGTGTAAATGAATATGAGTGGGTGTTCCAAGGCATGTACAATTACACATTAATAGAATATTTTGTTGGTGCCTGATAAACGCCACATAGCATATATGGTAAGCGCAGACAAAGACGCCAATTCAACAACAGCAACAGCGACCAGAACAAACAATAGCACAGTATTGTTATTAATATTGAATGGCAACAACAAAATATTAAAAAACTTTACACTTATGTACATAAGACTTAAGAGTTAATTAGTTATAAAGAGTTCTTTCCTTTTTTTGTGTTGTTTGTTTGTTTGTTTGTTTGTTATAACAATTCAATTACACACGAACACAACTAAAAACAATAATTGAAATAAGACTTAAGAGAATGTCAATTTTAATTATATTTTAAATATTAGATTTGGATCAGAAGATCCCGGCAAATTTTATTTTTGTTTCTCTTTCATTTCTAGAAAATCATTAGTGCTTCATAAGCAAGCTGCGTGTGACAATTGATTTTGATTTATTTACTTTGTGCAAATATTATTTAATCAATTATCGTAATGTTATCAGTTTGAATGTGTGTTAGCTATAGTAACGTTTTTGGGAAAATGGCTTTACAAGCTAACTTCATATCACACATACTTTGCGTGGGACGAGTATACGTGGGTATACGAGTATATCGCCAAAGAGGTTCACGTGCTTGTCTGGTTAATCATTACCTTTAAAAATTATTATTATTTCAAATGTCAAAGTTATCGGAAGGCAAAAATTAGTCGATTTCCGTCGTTAAGATACCGTGCTGGGAAAGAAGACGACATAAGTTCGGTTAACGTCCTTTGAAGAGAAGAGTGTCAGTCCGGAATCAAGTTGACTAAGAAAAGCGTCCCGCCCGACGACAACTACTTGACATCTCTTGGTCGCGTAGAAAACAGAGAGGCCATCCCAGATTACGCGTGTCTTTAACATTTACTACACAATAGCTATGAATGCATAAAAGTGATGAGAGATAAGAAAATTCGCCATTAGGAAGCAAACGGAAAGGTATAGGAGGGCTCGATAGCACAAGTAAAACCCGGATACGGCAAGAAATTCCCTTCCACGGAGATAATGTCCTTTATATGGCGTTTGCTGGTCTGCGTGCCGTCTTACGCAAAAATAAGATTATCAGGGGAAATAATAAAATCGAAAATTGTAGAAAGCCGTTATTCCAAAAGCTTGTGGCTTGCATTTCATAGAATTCGGAGAACTTGCTCAACTCAACGGTAGTGGAAAAAACAAATCATCAAGGAAAGCTATTAAATAGTTCGGCTGCACTAGGTAAACGTAACTATTCAACTCAAAACCATAATTGACGAGATTTTGCGCGATACGACCTGAGTGGCATTTTCCCCATTATCGGCCATAGTTTTCAGGCCTTGCTTGTATATTATAGAAAAAGTACAAGTCAAGCTGATTAATCAGCCCTTCATACATAACAGATTTCCTAAATCTTTAGTAAAACCTTTTAAGTAGAAAGATGGGAAATGCTTAGGAAACATTCAAATACCGCCCGATATGGTAAATTGCTTCCATTCCTCTGCTGCTGTTAGTAGGTTAAAGAAAGATGAACATCGGAAGGAAAAGAGAAAGCATTAAATCATTGCACACTTAAGCTATCGCTATCCCGGGACCAAAGGGTTAATTAAAAAAGAGATAAGCAATTTGATATTAAATTGCATAAATTTAGTTCGTTCCGTCCCTGCCTGACTTTTCTCATTTTTTTACTCTTCGCCTGCAGTAATATTTCGTTTAATTTCCGATATAATTTTTTTTTGCTTCTCTAAAAAAAAGTTGATATGATATTTACATATATGACCGTTTCACAGTTATCGGCACGTTTATGCAATTTTTGTACATTTGAACGAATGTGGAATTTGTCGCTACAACACGTTTTCGGCATTCCATGAGTACAACGACAACGCAGTGTGGCTGCAAAAAATATTAAAGTTGAGCTAATCGTTTGTGGTCTGACCACTTTTTTTTTGCAAACACCCACCGCACTCAAGTAAAGTTAAGCAAACTCGGCAGCAAGCATTGAAGGGATTTCTCATTTGCGAAAGGTTTAAATTACAAAATGAAATCATGTCTGGTACGAGGGTCAGAGTGCGGATGAATAGATGAGCGCCATATATGCGTATAGAAATATAGGGTTGACCGACGGACCACCATCCCACCAAGTCAGTCAAGACTAATTTGAATTCGCAGACAAAAACCCTATTTAAATTGTTGTATTTTGGGTATTGTTGTTGATCCAGACACATTTGCCTTTATTATGTACACTCTCGTGTGAGTGCACACACGTACTTATACAAATATATGTGCACCTATCCCCACACATAAACGCATATATGCATAAACATATATATGCGAAATGTGCGAAAAACACACAAACGAAGAATGGCCGATAACATGAAAAGTTCATTACACCCTTCTAGACTCCTGTGTGATAACCACGGCATATATTCATATCTACAACAATATATACGCGGCCAGATAGACAAACAGATATGAAAAATAAATTTCAAAACTTTTAAGCTCACATCGTCGTCTTCCATGTGTGTTGCGAGAGTTGATGATACTTTAAAATAATTATATAAAAATTTCTCTTCAATATCCCGACAACAATTTCATAAATGTGTTTAATGTTGAATTCTTTTGATCACTTCTTTCTTCGTTCGTATTAAAATTAATATAACTAAGCTATTTAAATACGGTAGTGGATCTGTAATTAAAGTCTTAAACTATCGTGTTTTGTCTATTATTTGTTTGAATATTTAACATTTTTTCAAAATGTCTATGTGCGTGCCTGGGTGCAGTTTTCGTGCATGCGCTATGCTATTATACTCATATTCTTCATGTTTTAAATTTTTTAAGATTTTTTCTTTTGTTTTTTGTCTTGTTTCCTCTTAATTCTCGCGTTTTAGTTTTTAATTAAATAAAGTACACAGTTAATATTAATTTTATTATAAAATTTATGGTTGTTCACTTAAAATGTTAATGTATTTTTTAACCATTAACTGAAGAGTTAAGCTTAGAAGTAGATGTATACGTAATGAGAAAATCAATGTCTGAAGAGATATTAACGCAAAGAATGATTAGCTATTAATAAGCGAAGAATAGAGAGACAAGCCTTGTAATAAACTTTAGATAATTGCGTGGAAAATCATCTATCACATTTGGGCATAATTAGAAGCCATTATATAGAAGCAGAAGCCGATTGCTCTTGAAAATTTCTCAGCTTTGATAAGTCAAACCTGTCAATAATCGCATAGCATGGCAAAAATCTCTCTTAGATGGTTTGCCCGGGAAAGGTCTGTCGACTCTATAACGCATGAAATGAAACGTTTTGGTTCGTTTACCAGGAAAATGTGCTTAAGTTTTCACGTAATTGTTAAAGGGGACTTTAGTTTGTTTAAGACTCTACTTTTCTTCCAAACTTCCAGGGAAAGCTATATATGTACAACCCACTTTTTTTACAGGGTCTTGTTTTTTGAAGATTTTGAAATAACACCGTTCACCAATGAGAGCAAATACACATTTTTACACGAATTTTCTGCTATAGCGCGAAAAAGACAATTTTTCTTTTAATTCTAATTTTGACAGAAACTTATGTATACAGCAACAGTCGAAGTTGAAGGTGAAGGGCTTGAGACGTGGAATACTCCTGACATGGCACCTGCATTAGGTTTTCAACGTAATCTTAAGTTTTGTTTAACTGGATATCAAGAATTATATAAACAACTTGAGAAACTAAAAAAATCAGACGCTATTAGCAGAGTTTATAACAACAAAAGCCCAAAGAGACCGTTAATGACGAACGAAAGTTTTCACAAACCCGACAGTTATGCTACAAATCCAATGATAGCGCTTCTGGTCCACTCCATCGTAAATGTTGTTGTCAAGTAGCGATGAATAGTTGGAAAATTGTTTTTTATTCCCAATTTCTATTTCAATTTTTATATGTTGTACTTACGGACTGAATTTTCACAATACACTAATTATACCCTACATCACTTGTGCTACAGATAGGCCTACTTGTTATTATACCAATCTATTCAGAACAATAATCCCAAGCTTGTTTTCAAATCGCACAGCAGGAACGCTATGAAATATTATTCGAATCGGTCTACTTTTTCGACCACCCCCCATAAAACGCCCTAAGCATATGGAAAAAATTGTAATTTTCAAAATTTCTTGGCAAAAGTGGCTAAGTAGTACTATTTCGGCTTTCGAAATTGGTATGACAACTTTGGACCAGCTGGGACAATTATGGAACACCCTCTCTCATATAGCGAGAATTGTAGTTCATACGACAAAAAGAAGACATTTTCAATGCCTCACGATGAAAATTATACCACAATAGTAATGTAACATGAAAAAATTAACTGTGCCAAATTTGGACCACGTCGACCTATTTTTGGATCCTACCGTAACAACGAGTTTTAATATATGGTGATGGGACTCATAATGTTAGAGCGATTTCAGACAACAATGAACTCTACAAAATTTGGATTATCTACGCCTATGTAAGGATTAAACTTGTATTACAATAAGGTCGGATTTTGGGTCCGCTTTCCCATTAATGCGCACATAAAAAATGTGCCTTTATATAGATACGAACAAGATGTAATTTTCGTGTTCTATAAAAAAAATTAGAATTGTGTTAGACAATGTGGTGTCGGGTAATGGACGGTCTTGTTCGACTTTAATGTTCTTACTTGTTTTAATTGTTGTTTTGGTGATGAAATGAAATTGTCTCTGTCTTATAAGTGTGTAATATGGATTTCATTAGTATTTCTTTTGCATGGTTTTCTAAGAAAATATTTGGGATTTTTTCATCTTTCACAATTTTTTAAAGTTGCGGAATACATCACCAAATTTTCCATATATCGCATGTATTTTTTATAAGATCTTTTTGCACAGGTTTCTAAAGAACGCATTTGCCGTATAAGAAAAGAGTTAGGCCTACATATACATATGTTTGTGTGATATATACATATATATATGCAGACGTAAGTGAAACGTACTTTTTTTTTTTCATGTTCATGAACTCGGACTTATCGAATTGCTCTCCTGATAAGCCTAATCTAGTATATCTACCCTAACAACCACTAATAAACTACTATTAATTACTTTGTTTGTTCCCACATTTCATCAAGAATTCGTTTATATAATCAGTTTTAAAGAGTATATGTTCTCGGTCAGTTAAAGGTCAATGCTGTCAGTGCATCTATCCACCCATTAGTTATGCCCGACTAAAATCCTTACCACGGCAAAGAAAGCTCTGCAGAGCCGAAACTAAAAGTTACAGAAAAAGATCACCTTGGAAATGGGTAAAGATCCCTGCTCACTGTCAACAAAGTAGGAAGCTTTTTTTTTTAAAAATGAAAGCTTCGAAAGGATACTTATTCTTACCATTGTCAATATAACCACAGCTTGTCTGTCAATGGATTCGAGGGATTTGTTAACGTCTCCCCAATGTACAAAACTATGTGCGATGAAGCCTTTAGATAAACGAGGAGGCTTTAGATGATGGACGGTAATAATGGAGAGTTTAGATACTAAGCCTAAATCCACCTCATCAAATAGTTCCACTTTGTGTGGGGGTGTGATTCTTATCACTTTTAGCATTTATGTCACTTATTTCTAATAAAGCAAAATTCAAATAAGTAAAGAAAAAATGTGGTTTTTGTGGAAAAGATTGAATTATTAACTCATTAACTCACGCCTCTTAGCTGTTCTTGCTTTATATGCTATTTAATACATTTTAACGACATTGAAAATTATTTTTTTCTCAAAGTAAAATTAATAAAAATCCAATTAGCACTTAGCGCATGTTAGCTCAAGTCCAAATGGCATACGAAATGAAAAGAAATTCAAATTAGTGCTACAGTCGTCTGCATGCGTAATTAAGCACAAAACAATTGCAGCGACATTCTGAAATTACAAACCGAACACTTGTTTTATTTTTATGATTTTTGCTTCGCCATTCCTACGCTATAAACTATTTCATAGAATAATTGACCAGACGTATATACGTGCTTACCGTTATGGGGGAAACTAAATGTAAAGTGATCTCGTTTGCTGTGCATACATATCTCGCGATAATTGATCTCAATAAAAAAAGGCAATAAAACAAAGAAAACGAGTAAGAGAAAATTATATTCAGCTGTAGCCGAATCTTCTATATCCACTACTTTTACTTAAAAAAAAAAAAAAAAAAAAACCAAAACACGAAGAAAATGAGAATCCCTTACTGCATAATATTGGGAGGGGAGTTTTTCACTTGTTATTAGGCGATCATTACGATATCATCATCATCTGATGATCATTTATAAAATATACCTGGAATATACTGGGAAATGTACTTACATGTAAAAAGCAAAAAAAAAAAAAAAAAACACGAATTACACTCAGTCTATATTGCACGGTGGGCGAGTCCTTTGTCCGACTTGACTTCATTTCAATATCAAAATGATCCCAAGAACTTTGAATGCTTTTACTAAATTTGAGATCGACATCGTCTCATTTTTGTGATCAGAACAATGGCTTCCGCAAACGTTCCACGAACAGATAGACGGACAATGAAACAGCAATGAAAAATACATTGACTTCATGTCCTCTCTGAAGCGTTCGTGTGGACTGTCGCAAACGGTTTGACATAGCGAATACATCCCTTTCTACCGTGATGGGTACAGAAAAACTTTAAATGGTGTATGCAAAAGATTTTGATAAGCGGTCGTATATACCTATGTGTATATAGGGGTTTTTGGAAGAGGGGAAAGTGAGAGACTGCGTAATAATATTATTTATTAGATCTCTAGGGAAGCTTATCGTACCTAAGGCGCTTTAATTGAAAACTTTGTGGTTTTGTTCCCCCCAACAAAGGATATGTTCTAACAATTTCGGTTGATTTTCAATGTTCAAAAACATGTACAAATATATACAAAAAATGATAATAAAATGTTTGGAAGGAATTGGAAAAGCGTTCAATATTAAAATTGAAACTATATTTTGCTTTGTTGGAAAATAGTTCTACGCATCACTTTATTTGACGATTATATTTTGAGGAATAGCACAATCCCCTCGCAACGAACCTATCGTACCCTCTGTTGAAGAAAATGTGAAACATATTTGTTGTGGGGGGTTTTTTTTCTTGAGGGGGCTTTGAACAAAAAATATCCTAACATTGAATTAGTACGACGTTGCGTCAGTTTCTAATAAATCGTAGGAATAAATGCGTCTTGGCATTAACGAGGAAAGAAGCTTTGAACTGCTATCGAGCAATCGTTCTAAACACTGGCCGACCGATTATTAACAATCACATGCGATAGTCCTCTGCCCATTTTTGTGACGACGCTGTGTTGTCTTCGGGACGTAGCTGGAAGCTTTCCAGAAGACAATGATAAGTCCCTTTGCTTTTACCATTTGGACCTTTTTCGCGCATTCTCGTAGATTAGTTTGGTTTTTTTGCATTTGGCATGTGCCTCGAAAATCATTGATTTTGGTTCGTGGGCGATTAGTTAGTATTGCATACTGAGATCTTTTTTATGTTTATGAGTTGATCTTGCTGGGCTTTCATCAGAATGTTATTCACTTTTTGCGTCATAGATGTGAAGGTCGCTTTAAAACTAGGCATCGTAAACAATTTGAACTTAAAAAACGAAACGTTCCAGCGATTTTACGCGTATTTTATAGTGTTGGCGGCTCTAATTAGAGTTGTCTTGTTATGAAATGTTTCAATACTTTTTAGACAACGTTACGCATAAAAATTGACATTAATGATAGAATAGTGAACACAACTATCTGAATGCTGAAGGCAACACTTTTCTTAGTGTTTGTTATTTTTCTTTGATATATTGCTTTCCTGTTCTCTCTGTTAATCCTCAAAACATTAGTAGTAGTAGTAGTAGTAGTAGTAGTAGTTGTAGTGGAGTAACTGTTGTTCGTAATTTTAATGGGCTTGCCATAAAATATGTTGTCGTTCAAGTGCTGCTGGCAAGTGAGGCAGTGTGAAGAATATGAAACAAATACTAACAAAACTGCAAACATGTTGAAAGCTATTCTACATTCACTTCTGGTTTCGCTATTCATCTCACAATTGCAATGCAAATGAACTCTTGCTTCAACAATACATAAAAATTGATATTTAGCAAAAAAGGCAAAACAACAAAAACAAAAACAAAAAAAGAAACAAAACAAAAAACGCAAACAATTCAAGATAATCATAGTCTATTCTGTGTAAAAAAAAAAAAAGAAATAAATAAATAAACGAAGGGAACATATAATCTATACATGTATTATATATACGCGAAAGAAGCATAACGTGTAGAAAAGCTACTCAGAGTAATGTCCTCTTTAATGTTTTAAATCACGTATATATCGTTTGATGCATTCGCTGAAATACTCTGCGAATTTTAATTGTTTTCTTACGGTAAATATTTGCCATGCGATCGTTGCAAGTGTATAAGCGTGTATCTATGTTTGAGACTAACATTTTAGTTGTATTTAAACACTAATCGAATAACACATTACTGCTGTTATTATTATTATTATTATTATTATTATTATTATTATTATTATTATTTGGTTACTTTTTATAGTCATTGTAAAGTCGTTATTATTAGCGTCATCATCGACACCATTCGTTCATTCGTTCGGTCATTCAATCATCATATTATACTTTTTCCATTATTATTAGGTATTCTGAGCACAACTTGGCGTAAAACCGTAAATAGATCATAAAATGATCGTTAAAACTAATTTTACGATGTTAAACTTAAACAATTTGTTTTTTGTTGTAAACAATCAACTGAAATAAACTACACAAAATATAAAATCAAAATATAATTACGTTAAAAATTAATTTATATATGTGTAGAATGTATGGAGCCATTAACAAAAAAAAAAAAAAAAAAAAAAAAAAAAAAAAAGCAAAATTTAAAAATTCACATTTCTTTCCATTTGAAGCAAACTCTTCTTCTTCTTCTTTCTTCGTTAAAGCTTCAAAATAGCTGAAGCTGTTAACTCAATCGAGAAGCTTAGTACTTTCTAGACCGTTTTAGTCCCTAATACGCATAGTGTCTGCTCTAATCTTTCAAAATATGACTAATGCCAGAAGACATTATTTTCATCCGGACGTGTATGACAAGGAAAACGTATGTTAAATACCCATACGTAAAACATTTATGTATAAAAGTTTCAATTACCGCAGAGATCGCTTGTCTCTCCGAGACACTCTTGTTTATTACACATTACCTCCAATTTGGTGTGCGGTTGCTGCCTGCCTCTTGCATGAGTATTTAATGATCTTAATGTTCATTGTTTGGCCATTCGATCTCATATACATATATAACAGACGCATACACACACACCGAAACATGCGTAATGATGTTTAATATAAATTGAATAAAAAGTGTTGTGCGATGTGCTGTGTAGCCATTACGCTATAAAAACGTAGCGATAAAGTGGTCTTTTAGTCGATTATTGTGATTTATGAAGGCATAGATCATTACGGGTCATTCGCTTAGAAGATATTTTTTCTTCTTTAATATATTTTTATAATTTCGTGGTAAATAAATTGTAAAGAATCTTTCACGTTTAATTGCATCTATTTTATAATTTTAAAAATATGTGTGTGTGTGTTTTTTTCTTAGTTTTTCCTAATAAAATAGTGAGAAGTTTGTAAGTCCCTCTTGCACTTTTGGAAGTTCACTCCATACCTCGAAACGATGGAAAGGATAAAAGCTCGAGATTAACTTAAAATTGTCATTGTTTTTGCATGGCTCTAGCGCTTGTTACATTGATCATGTATGCGTATGAATTTGGCTCAATCAGGTATGACCGTATAAAAGTGCATTTTCATTCGCAATTGTTACGGAGATCAGGTAGATAGACAGAATAATTCAAATGCATTGGTATCAAAAGCGACGGACAGATAGTTGGGCAGCCAAGCAGACGGAGGAATGAATAAAAGGATGGATGGACAGTCTGAAAGTCAAATCTGTGGACAGGCAGGTTGAATGAATATGGAACAGAGGCAGGCAAGGAGTGATAAACGAGGAAGCAGACTATCTATGACTGAAAGATAAACTAAAAGAACGCTGTAATCACGTTCGAATAGATGTATAAACGATTTGAAGCAAGAAAGGCTGCCAAAACCAGCACAGCCAAATGCTTGCAATGGTGGACGATCATAGCTAAATTGAATCGGAATCTCTGCGATTAAGAGTTCTTGGCAAATTTTAAATCAAGAAAATGTTATAAAATTCGAATTTTAGTTAACTGAAACCATTTGCTAAACCCTGGGATAGCCTTAAACAATAGAATGGCATTTTTAAAAAAACAACGTGGTGCTAAACAAAATATGAAACGCTCACAATAAAAGTAGACATGCACATGACGGTCTAAGTGATCCTTTCAAAAGGGGTTCTGATTATGTTTGCACAAAGACGAGAAAGTTTCATGTTCATATTTTCAACCACAGCAGGTATGTGGACAAAAATTTCACAAATGTTATTCAAGGTTATTTTTTTTTTTTTAAGAAAAGGCAGTTACCTACTGGTAACTAAAGATATAAAAAAGGCTAATAAACATTTTTATCCTTTGACAAAAATTTCTTACTTCAGTAAGAAATAGTTTCATTGTTTTACGCCGGTCGCCGGTTTATATTATAAAATATTTTATGCTTGACTTAAAAATAATCAAACTTCAATGTCACAATATATGAAAAATTTAATTTAATGTTAAGTTAATATGCACTCACCATTAAAATCACCGCAGACTACACGCTCGAAGGGACTTCCCATCCAATCTGTAAGAAAAAAATAAGAAAAAAAAAATACAACTCGTTTAGGTTGCTTTGAAAAAAAAGGCTTCATATAAAAGTAACTAAGCATGCTAACGTGGCCTCTAACTAAACGCGCATGTGTTGTCCAAGAACTTCAAGGACACTTCATATGTTTAAAAATAAAAAAACCAAAGATCATTCGAAACATTACTATTAGTGCTGGAAACGCTGCACAAATTTCTTAAAAATTTCTTGAAACAACAATTCTAAACCAGACTCTATTCTCATCTCATTTTCTACGCAGATACTTTTTTATTTTTACCCATTTCTCATTAAGATTATTAAGTGCTTGGTAAGTATAATCAATGCCAGACTTAATAAAATATTGGATATATAAAATATATATACACATATATGTATACGTATATGTATAAAATTGTTTGAAACAGGTTCAAAATCGATGAATCTGCATATCGTTGAAATTATAAAAAAGCTAGAAAACCGCCGATGAGCTGAACCTCCGTTTACAAAGCACAATTGTCATCCCTATATTTCTCTTAAGGGGTAAACACCACCATATCTGACTAAAAAAAAGAGTTTCTTTTGTCATTTTTACACCCACTAAGAGGTATATTCATCTGTCGAAACGTTTGCAACAACCGCCACGAAGCTTTAGAGACCCCATAAATAACATATACATATTTCTGATCAGCATCGCACTCTGAATCGATGTAAGTATATGCGTCTGTCCGTCTATGTAATATCTGTTGTAAAGAAACATTCTCTAAAAGTGAAGCTATCGACTTCAAGTTTGCAAAAACACTGGGAATTCTTGCAGGCAGGTTGATACTGGCCAATACGGTCGAAGAATATGGCGACACTACCACTGCTTTCCGAAAGAAATAAAAAATTGTTTTTTGCCTCATTACAAACCAATTACAGCAAATAAATCTATAAAAACTTGAACGCATATTCTATGGGTGCGGTGCGGCTTACCTTAAAAAATCGGCGACGCCCACCCAATTGTGTAGTGGGTCATAATTTCGTTTGTTTTCCAAAGCCTTTATAACGCTCAGAAACTAACCCCCCGTTCTTGGCCAATTTTAAATTCGAAACGAACTTAACGATGTCCGTCTTTACGTCTATCCATCTGTCCGCTCGCACAACTGCGGAGTATTTGTCGTAAAAACTCCCCCGTTAACGAAAACGAAGATATCAGTTAGGAATTTGCGATCAAAGGACACTCTTACAACACCCACACATCTGTGTAACAAATATTGAGAATACTTTCGCTCGTTACTTATAAATGCAAACACGATATCATCCCTGCTTTTATTATTTTTTTTTTTAAGTGGACCACGCTCGCCTAATATTATGGAGTATGGAAATTTAGCTTTTGCGTTGTTTTTTTACTCTTTCTTGGGATAATGGTCGCGGCCGGATATAATTTTTTGATTTTTTTTTTTTTTTTTTTTGGTGAAAGGAAAGACCAGATTAATAATATTCGGGAATGCTTTTAAATAAACATAAACCCTTTTCAAAGACATTCCCTAGCGTACTGGATGAGCTAAAATTCGACAGATATTTTTGTTCAAGCATTTGATCAAAAGATGAGTTCGAAATTTTCAAGGAAATCATTTTTTGCGAGTATTGATAATTTAATGCGGATGGATGGATATTCGAAAGGGTTCTCTCAAATCAATAAAAAGAAATCTTCGTTCTAAAAAATGTATCGCGCTGTGAGCCCATAAGCTCGAATTGGTAAGTGTCAGCTAAGTGTCGGTTATTCTGGTCAGATTTGTTAATTGAATCCGAACCGTGGTGCGAAGTGTCAATTGTTTCTTTTTGCAAAACAATGCAACTAATCTTACTTTTTTAGCCTGGGCGTTCTCTTTTTTTTTTTTTTATGTGCCGTGCCCTTCTACGAATTTATGCGCTTTATCTCATTTTCTCTGCATTTAAATTATTTTATTTCCATTTATATCTCGTGGCTGTTCTCTGAACTTCTTGTTTTTTGTTGTTCGTTTTATCTCTCCGGGATCCTAGTTTAGGTGATTTTCTGTCTTTCTCTTCGCACTTGATAGTTAAACTAAATTAATGCTGTGGACGTAACATTCCGCTCATGGAATGGCTGGATATTGCGAAACTCTATCTATTTATGATTTGTGCGCTTTTCGCGTCCGGGGGCACACGTGCTGAGCTTTCAAATTCATTTTCTTTTCCTTTTGGTTTTTTTCATATTCGTTGTGTTATTGTCATGCTGGTGGCTAAAATCTTATATACATTTGTTGTCCATTCAAACTTGGCGCATCGTGAAAGCATTTTACAGATAATTTAAAAATTTTGCAAAAACCGTCTTAAAAAAAAAAGAAAAAATTGTGCAAAAGAGAGAAAAGGAATTAAAATGCACTAATTTAACTGAGTTTGCAATTTTTTTTCCTAAAGATAACGTTTTCCATCCAAGTTGCATTAAGAAAGACGCAGTAGTCGTTCAGCGTCATGGAACATAGAGCAAAAATTAATGTTTGTTTGTTTCCTTTAAAAATTCCTTCGTGACGCCACATTTGATTTCACTAGAGTCGTCAATGCAGTTCGATGAGAACATCAATGTCAACTCCAACGTGAATAACAACTTTATCTATTGCTACTGGATTTGGCAGACGTTTCATCTAATAGTAGAAGCTAAACGGAAGACAGAATTGTCTTTAGTAGTTCTAGATGCACAACGATATGCGTATCAAATTCAAAACGCAGAACTTACAACAACTGAGCTGAGTATATTCATCCAAATGTCGAGTGAAAGAGGCAAAGAGAGAAATGAAACATCTTTTGCAAATGAGTTTATCACCCGTCAGTCAAGTGTTTTGTTTCTCTGGCAAACGGTCAATGCAGTCTTTCTTGTTTTCTATTTTCCTTTCTTTGCTTTTTGCTTTTTTGTATTCGCTTACGTTTTAATGCGGTGACAACAATTTGAAACAGAACCAACTACTGTTACTATTAGTACAGAAAACTTACTCATCTCATCTCGTCTCACCCATGCACAACAACGTTGCTAATAAATTCATATTCTTCGTAAATATGCAAAAAAATATATATATGTATATATATATTTATATGTATGTATATTAGGTCAGGTAAAACGACTTTACGCTTTTTTCCGCGGTTTCGAGCTGATTTTTGTAGTCTGCTGTTTTCAGATGATTCCAAACCATCGGGTGGTTGATGCTTAGCGCCTCCACTATTCGTGATAGCTTGCCTGCCGATCTAGTTCCATCAGTTGCAAAATTTTATCGACTCTTCGGCCAGAGCGAGATGCATCTTTGACATTGAAATTTCCGGAACAGCATTCTTTCTGCACTCTTGACAAAATTTGCAGCGTTTTTAACGTTTCTATAGTTAAAAATGCGTCACATAGTGTATTTCTTCAGATATATCGTTCATTTTCAAATCGATATAACTTGTTACTCGCATGTTCGTTTGAGACAATCAGATGAGTGTTGCCCGATGTATGGGCATCCTGCAGAAAAAACCGCAAAATCTTTTTATATGACGCAATATATATATAATCATGCGCACACATTCGCTCATGCATATTTGTGTATGAGTTCATATTATCATACACACGCCTGGATACATATGCATTTTAGATATGTCATGTATTATTTCATATCATTTGGTCTCTTTTTATCTCTTCATTGCTCCATTTTATGAATAGTTTCATTTCGTTTTCATCTGCCGTTCACTGAATGCAATGCATGACTGATATTTATGTTAATTGAATTGTAAATAATGCAAACGCCATCGTTAGATGACAACGTTTTTAATTAAGCATAATGATAATGCCAGTAAGTTAGCTCTCGCATACATATTTGTGTACACAGACACCAGTGTAGCAGATAATAACATAAATATATCGTAAATTATTATTACATGAGATTATCAAATTGAAAATACTTCAATATGACAATAAAATCAAAAATGGCCAGCCAAAGGAGTGACTGCCTCAGAATGATTAACTGAAAATGACTAATTTTTACTGCTACTGCTACTGCTATTGCTATCGTTGCTACGCATATAAATCTTAAGCTTATTCAATGCCAAGAATGCAATAAATAGGCCATCAAAACGAGTCTAGCGAACGAAATGGTGCACAACTTCAATAAGATGCAAAGCGTGCAGTAAATCTTTTATTCTATTTGCCTGATTTCACGAATAATTCATTGACCAAAAATCTTACACAACAAAATAGAATACTAAACCAAGAGAGAAGGTTGGGCACATTAATCGTTTTTGGTTAGTTGCGACATACATATGGCAAGTAAAAGGTCATAACTTAAGCTTCCACTTTTTCTTCAATTTATGTTTGGGACAATATTCATGTACATACAACAGCCGCATGGGTACGGCAGGTAATGCGTTGAATGGCTGTTGAGCACTTTTTGATTTATCCGCCTTTCAAGTTACAAATTATTATTGCAATTGCTTTTTTTACGAACCATCATCGCGCCCTATAGAAGCTTCAATGTTAACATTGTGGGAATCAGCTCGAAAAATATATGCAGAGGCAAAGCGATAGAGAGAGAGAGAGAGAGAAATCTATAGATCTAATATTTTTTTTCGAAAATTTATTAGAAGCAGAATAGTTTTCCTCTGCCAATTACCAGATCAAAAAGTGCTAATTATTATAAATTAAGGGGTAAAGAGAGAAGAATGCAATATTCGCCACAAGAGGAATAAAGGCTCCTTGGCTGCTTGCTTCCTTCCCGCAAGCGTGGCAGCACGCTTGGCCGAGCAGGTAAGAATCGCGGCTATCAAGTCACTACCGCGGTTCCAAATCTCATTAACGGTAGACTTTACACTGATCGCAACTGTAACTGATTCGGCTCGACGCCACTACGCTGAGGTCGCCCTCTATTTCTTTCTCTTTCATCACTTCTTTCTGACCCTCACTGGATTAGACGGAAAACCACAAAATATGTATACAACAACTGTAAGCAACGAAGAACTGTAAGTAAGAACTAACAGATGAAGAACAAATCGAACGATTAACCAAAGATGGAATTCGCTTGCAAAGGATCTTCAACTCTTCTTAAGTAACTTATCTCATCTCTCGTCTCTTCACAGTGCTTTCCTATTTATCTAAGATATAATTGAATTATTGTGATTTGTACTCCCGAACTCCTTAAATCATATAAAATTTAAATCAGTTTGGCATGATTTTTTTTCTTTTTTTTTACTTAATATTAATTAAAATATTCCATAACGTATGTGTAATATTGTGGACGTGTAGGCCGCGACAGCTGACTTTGTTAATAGATGAATAACAGTTTCCAAATTAAATAAGCAATAATGATAAATAAAATGGGAGAAAAGTAAATTTGTGTTCGCATTTATTTATGAACATTTTAGCGTTGATTTATTGAATGTTGTTTTGTTTATTCCGATGAGGTTGTTATTTATTTTAATAACGTGATTGTATCTGTTTTTGCATATATAAAAATGTCTTCTGGTATATATCTTTTATACGTACATATCATCAAAGATTTTGCGAGAACTCTTGTTAACCTAACATAATAGTAATAATAATGCGTCAAATTTTTGTCAAATGCTTCTGCTTGTTAGATCTTATTTTCTTCGTTTCTTCTGTTCAACCATAGCATGAATATATTAACCTAGCAGTGTAACCAAGTACAATATTTTGATCCATTTCAACTTTTGATCTTCAAGAAAGTTGTTATTCCGGAAATAATATTCCAACATTTGTTTAGTAACTTTTACTTATACGTAAAGACCTTTAAATATCTATAACCAATATCTGCTATTTCTACCAAAAGGGATCGTTTCGATTCCCAAATTTCCTGTGGACTTTCCACAGTCGTAAAAATGAAGGGTAAGAAGATGACATTTGGCAGGAGGATTCCTTGGTTCATCAAGAGTCCAATGTTAAAAAAAAAGGGCAGCGAATGTCTGCATACAAGCCCATCGTAAGTGAGAAACGCAAACAATCTCGAAAACAACGATAATTTTTTGTATCTTGCCTAACCTGTTTTCGAAACGTTTGTGAAATCCACTTGCAGGTTTGATTTAAAACGGTCCCAATAGAGTTGCCGATACGATCACCAATAATATCCCTATTAATCCCAACTTATTTCCAATTTATACGTAATGCCACAAAGAGCTTGCTAATGCGCGTTAAAGTAGATTGGAAATAAATTGGGATTCAAATTTTATCGTCAATTTTGGACCTACTGGTAAAACAATCGGGAGCGTTTAGAAAACGTGAGAGTTACGTATTTTTGGTTAGGTCTTCACGGGATGAAAAGTTATATGGGTGAAAATATGATCAGCTTTCTGGTGTTTTCTCGGATTTGTTCCAGCTTCCTTTGCATTGTGGAGGTGCAGGTACATATATCAAAACTATTTTATAGCCATGCATGTCTAATCGACTAAGGAAGGTTTCTATCAAATTTCAGCCTCTTATCGCCATATTGGCGATGGTAGAGGTTCCACAAAAAGATGAAATCAATATGACCCCTTTTGGTGAAATTGTATGCGAAACGTTGTTATCCCTAGTATTAATAAAAAATTTCAAATTTGTTAAGGATATTTCGCATTTTCTTGCTGGGACTGACCTAATTTGCGTTTGAGTTTAAAGAGAAAATTCTGATAACTTTGAAGACTTGTATTTATGAATCCAAATCAACCCCAAAAAAAAAAAAGCAATGCAGATAAGTTGCGTCTATGTATAAGGCCGTAAGAGAGTGCGTTTGACAAAAAGTCGGCGAGATTGTATGGTTCAAAGCTTATACGATTTTTTCCTCTGCAGCAAATGAATTATGTATCGCATAGCATAATTATCTTATGGCATCGTCTCTCGTGTTATCTACCTACTAATTAGTTAACAATTATTAGCTTTTGCGAAGACTTAAGAAGCTTAAGATTAAGATTCATTTGATGACTAAGAAAGTTGTGGGACCGTTTTGAGATGACTCAGGACTTTAAGCTTCGTTAAGCGTTCTTTTCATTCATCCATCCACTACTTTTTATACATCGATCGATCTTCACTCTGAACCCCTAAATGAATCTACCGAATATTTCGATTAACTCTTACGTTAATATCTGCCATAGCTTGTAAATTATGGGTAATAACATGCCCAAGTATTATTCTTGTAGACTTTCTTCACTTCTTAGATATTATAGGCGATCATTTTTACAATTAAGTGTTAGACCATCCATAGTGTGCAATATTGCAGGTTAAAAAGCAAACCAATGACATTACGAAGCAATTCGCTGCTTATGATCATAAGCCAAGTAGCCATTATAGTAGTAACAACGGTTCGAAAATTAGATGACCAAGAGTACAGAGAAAGGCATACAAACGTGATGAAATCGCCTCGAAATCTTACGTTGATTAATGATAAAAAGATGAAGAAAAAATTTGTCCTGATAGTCATAGCTGGTAGCAGGTAGACTAGAGAACTTTACCTCACTATATATTTACTAGAAACAAATTGAAAATTATTCGGATATTTTCACGAACAAATCCCACACGGACTCGATTGATTCGCAATAGATCTCTAATTTAATTAGATGATGGCTATTAACTGTTTTACATAGTTTTTAAACAGAAGCAAAAAAAATTTGAATATCAATCTCATATGTGCCAAGGCATTGCCAACAAACGGAGAGAAGTTGCTGTACTTTTGCTTAGAAGCGCGTAAGAAGAAAAGCCGCGGTTTTGTCATGTGCACAGAGGCATAAGTAACTTCTATTCTCAATTGCGATAAGTCGGCCTCTTTCTTGATTCTTCATAGGGTCATAACATGCGTATCTACAAATTTAAATCGATACCTATGCGTACGTACAAACATCTTCTTTTCTTTCTTGTCTCAGTGTTCCCTGCTAGTGTTGACTTCTTGACTTTTCATAATTGCTTGAGCTTTTTTTTTTTCTTTTATTTATATGCTTACACAAGTAATGCTTACGTACGTATGCATGAGAGACCACAGAATTCAAAGTTCAATGACTTTGACCGTATGTTGCGTGCGTGTGTGTGTGTGTGCAGCGTAATCTTTAGATTGTATTGTATATTACTTGTAAACGAATTTATATTTTTAATAATAATTTCGGTGTTAGAAAAGAACCTACGACAACAATACTTTTAATTATATGATAAAGCGGCTAACGCAGGCACATGTATGCGTAAATAAAATTCAATTTTTAGAGAACACACTACATGAGAGAGGAAAAATTCTTTGGAAGATTACAAGCGATGTACATGCAATGTTTTGACTCACTCACCTGTTAACGTCATCCATGGGTATCGTGGTAGATCGGCAATGCTTTGGCCGGCTCCACCGGTAGGAACTACACCCGACGACGGCTGAGTGCAAGCATTTCCCAATGAGTCAACACCTATTGCTCCGGCCGAAGCCGCCGACACAGCAGAAGCAGCTGCTGCATGTTGATAGAATTGCGCGAAACTGGCAGAGGCCGATGCAGGTACACTCATCGATTGGTAGCTGTTCATGACACTGTCAGTGTACCTGCTAAATTACATCAAAGAAATTAGAAGAAAGAACATTTAGCCATAACATAACCAAGTCGCTTCGCTTAAATGAACCAGAAAACCACACGAACACCTAACAGTCTTTACAAAACTTGTTATATATATGTGTGTTTGGGGTTTTTTGTTTTTCTTTTCTTTGCTATGCAAATAGCTGCAAGGTCGAAAGTATTACTAAAGTTTCAATTGTCCGTAACACTGGCCGTATCGTCATAATGAAATATGTGGCTAGTTTGACATTACTTTTGATTCGCCAGTACATTTTCTTGCTGCTGCGATGGTGGATGTAGTGTTGACTTCTTATTAGTCAAATTAGCTGAGCGTTTATTCAGCTCAGCATGATTACTTCAATTTTGTACGACTTGCAAAAGGATTTACATAAACAAATATTAGCATCTTGTTCTTGTGAAAGTTTTTGCTTTTTGGAAGATTAAGACGGACATCTGTCTAGCGCTATGACTTTGATGGAGGATGAATGATGTCTTCATTAAAATTCTAGGGTTATTTATTTGCATGAGCAGTTGATTTAGCGAATTTTTTAATTTTTTGTTTATATAATTTAAAAAAATCCGCCCACTCACCTGCATGATTTGTCTTCCAGACCGGAAAAGCCCGGCATGCCCGATAGACCGCCATGCGATGTAGGATGATTTGACACATACGGATACATTTTGTTTGTGGGTATAGCAAAAGTTGAAGAAGCAGCAGCGGCGGCGGCAGCTGCTGCGGCGGCCACCGAACTTGCAGCACTAGCGGCAGCAGCCGATGATGAGGGCGAATGATCGTTTAAACTGCGATGCAAGGAGGACGATGCCGATGGTGACGGCGAACAACTGCTATCGCCTGCTTGTGAATTATTAGCCGAAGGTGGTGTAAGTAATAATTGTTGCTGTTGTATTGAATTCCCGTTACTTTGTTGCTGTGAAGTAACAGCTGCAGCGGCGGCAGCTAATTTATTAATATGTAATTGCTGTTGCTGCTGTTGCAGGTGTAAAGCTGCTGTTAAAGAATATTGATGATGTTGACTAGAACTGAAATGCGATGACTGATGATGGTGTTGCTGCGTTTGATGCTGCTGACTAAGTCCGCCAAACGCTGACGATGACGAGGGCGAAGATGATGACACTGGCGAATGTGAAGACTGACTTAAACTTAAGTGACTGCTACTATTCAATTGGCCGGCATTAGTGCTGGGCGATAATAATGACGACGACGAAACGCTGACGTGATCGTTTCCCGAACTAGTTGACAACAAATTATGACCGCTATTCGTGCTGTGATTGCTGCTCGGATTATTGGTAACTGCCGGTACTGAGGACGATGCGGCTGCAACGGCTAAGGCGGCGGCAACAGCTGCTGATGATGAATTTTGTGGTGTTGTAGTTAAATGTGAACTTATAAATGGTTGAAACTGTGGATACTTTGGTAGCATACTATCGAAAACAAATTTTGACATTGCACATAGTTTTTTCGCTATTGTGTTACGTTTCAAAATGACTCTTACAAACGCGACAAAAGGAGAGCGATAGCCAAAGGACAGATTGACGAAAATGCCGAGAAGTATGTCTCCTTTGCTACTTTCAAAATGTGGTTACATAAAATCGTTATTTGTCATGTTAAGAAAATATTCTCCTTGAATAAAACCTTCATCTTTTCGTATCTAACTTCAAGTGACAAAACAACAAAGTTTTTTTTTCTATCCTAAATGAATTTTAGTTATGCCAATTAGCGATTGAGCAATTTGAGATATACACGTACTGCAGATGGTAGGTTATATTCAAAAAAGTTCATTTGAAATTTCAATTTCCCTGAAAATGCTTCCTAAGCTAATCTAAGGCAGATTACGTACATTTTCGAACTTGTTCTGTGGCGTTCAACAATCTGGTGCTACTGTCTCGTTTTCTATCTCATCTTTTCTTTTCATAGAATAAAATGCATGTCTCGAAAACGTTTGCCCTGAATACTTAAAGGAAAAAAAAACGAGCAAGAACATTATATTCAGTTGTGAGCAAATCTCTTATGCCCATCAGCGCTATCCCAAAAAAGGCAAGAAAAAAACTAAATTTGCATGCTCTATAACAAGCAGGAGGCGTGACGGATGTTCTCTATTTTCAAAATAAAAAAGTTTTTTTCGCGTAGGCGGGTGGGCGTTGTACCCAAGCCCTTGGAAAAGCTTCAATCATTTCCAAGTTTTGCTACACAGTTGCGCAGACAGAAAGATGGACCGACGAAGAGAGGGACATGTTTAGGTGCATTCCAATGGCGGTTTCGAAGCTTGTTTCTTGTCAAGCGTCGCTCATAGAATATGCATTCAAATTTTTGTACATTCATTTGTTATAGTATATGAGCAATGATCAAAAAACTAATTTTTTATTCCTCTTCAAGAACAGAAAGGTTCGCAGTTTACGTTGCGCTGTGGGCGCAGGCAGTAGGAGCCTGCGTACAAGAACTTCCAATATTTTTGGCGAATTTGAAGTTGATAGCTCCTTTTTTGCGGTCAAGAGAATGTTTACAACAGACATTACATAGACGTACAGATACACTGACAGACAGACGGACATGCTTAAATCGATTCAGAATTTGATGCTGAGCAAGAATATATATACTTTGTGGGGTCTCTGATGCTTTCTTCTGGACGTGGCGAATGTTTTGACAAAATGACTACAACCGTCATCTTCCGGTTGGGGCGTACAAGAGCTGTATAAACAAAGCAAGATAACTGTAACTTGATAGTAAGAGAAAATAATTTCTACTTAAGAGTCTCTCCACATTACATACCTAACTTATCAAATTCTCAAAAGAAAATTACTCAACAAATGTATAGAGCGTTCCTTTCCAGAGTTCCGAGTTTAAAGACTCGCTATCCTAACTGCAATCGACAGTGATTTCTAACCATCTGAACAAGTCGAAAATTTAAGGGTGTTCTCTGAGAAATTTGGTGCCCACTGTAACGCAACAATTCAACATTTATACTTTCAATCGTCTGACTATCCAACTCTGGACTTTCAAGTATTTACGTTTCACTTACGCTGAGTGCTTTATGCATTAATGTGAAATCGTGTGAACCTAATTTAATTTTAGACCAAAGAATAGAAATAATTTGCTTTATGTGGTTTTTCCGCCCGTTTTCTAAGAGTTGTTGCTTTACAATCCCAGCTTAGCAATATAAAAGAGAAAAAGAGAGAGAGAGAGGAAAAAAAATGCCAAGAGATGCTAAATAATCAACTCAGTCTTGACGTCTTTTGAAAGTCCACCCATTCCTTAGCCCGTTCGTTGTTAGCGCAGTCCAAATTCCCGACAATGGGGACAAACACCTGGAGATTGAAACATATATGTATATTCTTGTTTCAAATGCGAATACAAAGACTGTAATGTGAACATCGTCCGAGATCCGTTTGGAAAAAATTTTTATCTTTTTATTTTTAGACACATAAACCAGCATTGACAAGTACTACGAAGCGAATTGAAATTGATTTACATTTTTAAGAGGAACGTAAGAAAACGCGATTACTTAATGAACCAAAATTGATTAGATAAGCCATTTGGCCTATATATGTCAGTTTTTCCGCACTCCGTAGGAAATCTAACATCGCGGCTTGCGCAAAACGACCCGTCCATTTTGTCTCTCCATCTATATATATACAGAAGGCTACGCTTTCTCATAAGCAGCCGGAAATTTTCCTATGCTAGCAGTCGCGTAAAGTCTTCGGTCATGCATCGAAATGGCCTTTTAAGCATGAAGTAATCATTGCTATGGACCCTGGCTTATTTCCCTGAATAGTTCAAATTTTTTAAATATTTTCTAAAAATTAAAGCAAAAAATTCAAAAGGTATTTTAAAAACATTTTCGCATTTACATAATCTAAAATTTTTTCTGGCATTGTTACGTTTGAAGCAGTGTAAGGAAATTTTTTATGTATAAGTAAAGGATCCCCTTGAAACTTGATGATCAATTTCGTGGTATTCCGAGTACAAGTATTTAATTTAATGTTAGAGGAAAAGACTTTTCTCCCTCTCTCTCTCTCTCTCCCTCTCTCTCTCCAAAAAAGAATTCGTTTTTTCGCAAATATTCTGAATCATAAGAAGAACTGACTTGTTTTTGTTAACGTGAAAGCGAACCGAATGTTATGTAAAATGTTACGTTTAAGGGAAAGTTGATGCGCCCCAACTAATAATGCGATAAATTGAAACGCTTTGGATAACTTTTGCTTTTCTGCATTGAAGTTTTAATTGATGCTGATAAGAACTTGTGCCACAACTCTATTTATAGAGGTCTGCTTCTGAATTATAGATAAAATACGATCTCGTCATCTGGATTAAGAAAACTTGAGCTCGAATCTAACATTTCTTGTCAATTTTTGAGTTTATAAAGATATCAATAAGAGGTGATCTCTGGAGAAACAAACAAAGGGTAGGTATACAATACTAAATCGACACACGATCTCATTAATTAAATAATGGATGTAAACTCATTTACTCGAAGAGTAAGAGTAAGAGTAAGATTTACTCTAATATTTATATGAAATGTTGAATTTTTGATCTTCTTCGGGCTTAATGCGTCTTAATTAATTTATAGCTTTTTGTAGCACGAGCATGTTGCTGCGTGCTTTAAATGGAAGGACAAAACTAACATGCCCTTATTCTTCCATCTTTACTTTAAGAGAAAGACACCTTTTCCGGAAAAGTCTTAGAATTTTTGGCTTCCATCAGAAAAGAATAAGTAAGGAGGTTATTTCGAGCAACTTCTTCAGTTCTAGGATTGTAAGAGAGGGTAAAGAAGGACAATTCGGAAATAAAAGGCATAAAGTTTACTTTATATACCCGGGCTTTACCTGCACTTTGGGTTCTGCCATGCAATGCAATGAATTTTTTTTGTGATTTTTGGTGGTCTACTCCCGCTTTTTCTCTCTCTCTCTTTTTCTCTTCCGTTTTGGTTTCTTTCCTGTGCTGTGTAACTTTTTTAAGGAAACTTTGTTGTTCAGCCCTAAAGATGACAAATTAATTATGAGGAAAACCTCGTTTTTAGATCAAGTCATGATCGCAATGTCATACACGCATGTCATTATAGTAAAACCACATTTTGAATAGATTATGGATAATGGATAATTAATGTTAAATTAAAACAAAGCAAAAAAGAGTTAGTGTTCGTTCAACTTTACTACGAGAACTAAGGTAAGAGCGAAATAGAAAAATAAAAACGAAATTTTTGTCTACATAGGAGAGTTAGGCGTGTTAGTCTTCTAAAAGTTGTCCTATTGTGTTGTTGTTAGTCTTTATTTTTAAAAATAATAAAAATATTTAGTTTATATGTACCTTGTATATGACTGTTGGTATTTTTTAACGAAATTTGTTAAAAGAAATTAACAATAACGTAAAACAACCCTTTTTTTGCTTGTTTTTTTTTTTTTTGTTTTTTTTACAGCAAAACGGCCTGGATATATGGTGCAAGGGGTGATGGGTCAATGGATGATTTTTGAAATTTTTCTTTATATTCATAAAAGTAAATATGAAATGAATTGGATTTGAGCGAAACCACCTTCGCGGTTGATAAGTGTACGCTATCGAAATATGCACTATTTACCGACGGCAGAACTGAAAGACGGATAATTTGTTTTTTTTTTTTGTGTTTTTTTATTTTTATTGTATTTTCATTTTTGTTTTTGTTTTCATAACTTTTACTTATTTCTTTTATTTATTAATTGCAGTGAAATGCAGTTAAATGTATTCCAAACACTTTGTTAACTATATTATTATGTGTTAGGTATAAACCTAAATATATATGCACACGCACATACTAACGTACTAGAATGCATTGTATAATGTTTCGAAGCGGAGAATTTTTCGCTTTAACGGGTATGACACACGCGCTAAGAGTCGTAAAATATTTTTGGGTTTATTTTAAAAGTAATAAAATGAAGTTTTCCTCTTTTTGTTTTTGTTTTTGTCTTTTTTTATTTTTGGCTTAAACCTCACACCCTCGTATGGCATCTAAACAACAATTTATACATTATTCTTTGTTTTTTTTTTTATATGATTTTCAATTGTTTTTGTTGTGATTGTCGTCGGGGAACGTTTTATTGAGTATTAGACGCTTAATTTACGGGTTCGAAATTTTGTGCAATAAAACTTCCAAACTAACTCGAAAGCTACCGAG
>NW_023998517.1:1797820-1810282 GCF_014805625.2 Glossina fuscipes
TTTTTTTTTTTTTTTTTTTTTTTTTTTTTTTTTTTTGCTTCTATGACAATTTTCTATTTGCAATACACAC
Source organism: Glossina fuscipes (assembly GCF_014805625.2). Lineage (NCBI taxonomy): Eukaryota > Metazoa > Arthropoda > Insecta > Diptera > Glossinidae > Glossina > Glossina fuscipes. The sequence goes on from NW_023998517.1 coordinate 1,797,891, forward strand.
ACACAACACTCGCCCGCATAAAGTCGCTGATCGATTGAAATACACGTGAATGCATTTTTTGTTTTGTGTGTTCGTTCACACACGAAATATATATAAAAATGAAAAATAAATAAAAAAAAGGAAGAAAAACAATAATATTTTTAATAGAGCAAGCACTAGAGCAATTGTTGCCGCGTTATTATGACCGATTCGGTGTTAATCTAAACGTATGTATAAGTATGTGCTGTTATGGTCTGCTCGATGCTGCTGCTGCCGTTATTATTCTTCATGTAATGTAAGAGGTTTGTTGTGTATGCACTGATAATAATCGAATGCCACCGCATAGCACTTAAAAGACAATAAGAATTTTTTTTCGTACACTTTTTTTTTCGTTTACCGTTTGCCGTTCATATCAATAAAAACAAAACAAAATTATATACTTAAATATTAAAATATATATATATTGTATTTATACGTCGCGTAAACGTTACGGTAATGTTGCTTGACGTTGTTGGATGGCGTTAAATCAATTCGAAACGACTGACGAAAAACGAGACGACAAGAGTTTACTATTTTCGTACTGTAAAGCGTTTGGATTAAATTTTTCTATAAAAAATGTTCACTTTTTGGTACCATTCTCTTTTTGTTTATATATATACACACATATATATATATATATATAGATATATATATAGATATATAGATATATATATTTATATATATTTATTTGCTCTGACGTGTAGAGTATACAATAATAATAATAAAACAAGGCGTAGAGGAAGAAGAATAAGCTTTAACTGGTACACGGTTAACACTCCGCAGACAGTACTGCGCTCTACGATAATAAATATTATAATAAAACGAAATTTTTAAAAGAGTATAAAATTCGTGTAATTGGTAATATCTGCTGCGCCGGTTATAGCTATAGCTTTTAACGCTGCCAACTTGGGGCCGCTGCTTATACTATGCTACATATCTATACACATATATGTATGCGCGTAATGATTGTATGCGAATACATACTTATACATGCAATATTTTTTTCTTAAACGTTCGTGTGATCCACATGCACACACATAAAATTTTATAAGACGCTGTTGTGGATGTTGCTGCTGCTATGTGGTGGTAGATAGCGACGGTTAACGTAGCCGAGGCGTTGGCCGTTTGTATATTCTCATGTGTTGGAACGTTTGTGGCTCCGCTTTTCCAATAATCTTGAGTTTTCTTATTGTTTTTGTTATTTCTTTTCAACTCGACTGAATGCATTCCTTCTCCCGGCTTTAAAATATATTGAAACTTTTAAGGACGAAGGGCAGATTTCTTTGCTAATAGGTTTTTTTTTTTCTTTTTTTATTTTTTTTTTATTATTCATTTATTACTTATTTTTAATTAGATTAAATATGTTGCTGTTTTTTAATTTGTGTAAAAGTATTTGTTGTTGGTGTTTGCGTACTCTTGCCCTTTTTACCTTTTTTACAAAATACCGTCAACAACAACAACAACAACAACAAAACGCTTTGTTGACTTTCACACGTACGCGCAACAGCGTCAGCGTTTGTTTATACTGCTGGCAGAGGCAAACCGATTTTTTTCGTTTAAACATTAGTTATCTCTTTTACTCGTACGATGGTCGGTTTTCGATGGAGAGTAATGGCGTTATTGCCTTTTAAATGAAGCTGTTGCTGTTGTTGCTGTTATTGTGTTAGTAGGCATGATGGCTGCTGCCTTCTGCATTAATTCTTCACACATAACTGAGTGATTTTTAGAGCTCTTTAACACTCAATTGAGTTGATTTATAACTCATTGAAAATTGAGAACTTCAACAAAACAACTTAAACTATAACAACAACAAAAACAACAATAGTAACAACAATAACAATAAATTGATATATTAAATAAGAATCTTGTTTGATTTTTGCGACTTCACAGCGAAGACAGGTACACGTACGTATGTACGTACGCATGCAACACCATTTGATCTATATACAATATAGAGACGGGAAATTGCTTATCGATTACTCGATAAAGTGTTGATAAAAGAAAAATTTTTTTTTTTTGGAATTTGTAATTAGATCATATTTTAAAATTTTAAATATATTCATATTTTGAAAATGTATATAACGTCAATATTGATGTAAAAGGAAGGCTTTTTTTCTACCTCTCTCTCTCTCTCTCTCTCTCTCTCTTTCTTTCTCTCTCCCTCAATATTCTATTGTTTACACTCACTTATTTAATACCTCTATCTCCCTCTAGGTCGCTTTTCACATCGTTGCTCATCTTTGATTCGCTCTCTTTCTTTCATATTTTATAAACTACTTTGGCTCTCTCGAATTTTTATGGTTGTGTCAGACAAATCACTCATTGAAATTTTTCTCATTGTTGCCCGCTTTAATTTTGTTTGTATTGTTATTGTGGTAGTTTGATTTTTATTGAAATTACTGTTATGACATTTTTATGAAAATATTTAAAATTTATGATTGGACACTCGTTCGTGTATGCTAAGCGAACTGGGAAAGAAGGAAAGCACACACACACACAATATTTTGAATGCCTTTTTTAACGGTTGTGTATGCAATATTTTCCGAATTATTGCATTTTACCTCTCACTTATATACGCCGTTTCCCCCCATCAGCCATGCACGCACCTAACAATTCTCTCTACTCTTGTTCACCTAACGTTTATTATTGTGTTATATAAATCATTTTTTTCGACTTTTCACTAATTGGGTAATTCATTAATTTACTTTAATCCTAATTAAATTAGAAAATCTAGCGGTTTCTTTGCATGCAGATGTGTGTACGAAAGCACTCGCATCAACTCTTCTGACGTCAATATCACTAAGCGACCAATTATTGATTGGCATATTAAATTAAATGCAAGGACATATATATATAAGTGTGTGTATTATCTCTTCAGTGTTCAAAAGAAACCCCGTTAGCATTAAAATAACCCTTTTTGCTCCATATAAGGTCGAATAACTTCGAAATTGTGCAAGATGCAAATGTCTTGAACGCTACAAAATTCAGTTAGTCAAGGCGGAGTTTCATCATTTACATTAGCGGTTGAGATATGAGACATGTTTTCGAAAACTTCTTTTGCAATTTGCAAGTAAATGTCGTATTTCATACCACCACCACCACAGCCAGCAGTGAAAGGATTCCTTCTCAGGGACGTGCCCTGCAAGGAAAAAGGGGTCACACGATTTTTCAGCAAATCATTCCATATCCATGGATAATTAATTGTAAGTTCTGTTCATTTGACCATGACGCTGACGGCCGTCGAAGGAAGAAGATTTTGAAAATTTTTTGCTTACTTACGTGGAGTTCTACTGCAAACATTCCCTCCTTTTTCAATTTCTCTCTTTAATGAACTGCTGCTATATGTATTCATTACTTTTATTATACTTATTTTATTCGTACACCAAAAAACAATTACAATTTTATTTAATTAAATTAGAAAAAATTGAAATTTATGAAAATTGCACAAGCTTGAAGCGATTCCATTTTCGACGCAATTTGATTTTGCCACATTTTGTTGATTCTTAACATTCACGTAAACCAAAAGAAAACGATAATGTATGAATGAGTGTCAATCATAGTTTTCAAAAGAAAAAAATCATCTAAAGCAGAAGATTTATTTTTAGGCGTTTGGCTGCACTGAAAGTGGCGGTATCAAAACGTCCGAGTTTACGAATAATTGTGCAACTGGCCAAATGCATCCGAGCCAACTGCGTGCGTAGCTGGCGTTAAATAATTCGTACTGCCAATGGGTGAAGTCATCACTGTGGAAACTTCACGTTTCAGCTTCGAAGACGTGTTGTTAAAACGAAATGTACGTCCAACCTTATGTCAAACTTATGTCACTAACATCATCCAATTCCCGCATCTTCTGTACTTTACAATATTTGTTTAATTAAGGTGTGCACACAATGGTTACACGTTCACGTAGTTGTTCCTGCGCTAATTTTGATAACTCCGAAAGCTCCGAAAAAGCTCATTTTTCGGAGATTGCGGACTTATCGTCTTCAGCACAAGAACAACTACGTGAACGCGTAACCATTGTGTGCACACCTGAATTAGACAAATATTGTAAAGTACAGAAGATGTGGGAATTGGATGATGTTAGTGTTTGAGTATCTTGTTGAAAGCATCTAAATTGGACGCAAGCAGGCGTTTAAAGGTTGGACGTACATTTCGTTTTAACAAAACGTCTGCGAAATCGAAACATGAAGTTTCCATAATGATGACGTCACCCTTTGGCAGTAGGAACTACTTAAAGCCAGCTTCGCATTTGGCTCAAATGCAATTGGCCAGCTGCACAAAAATTCCTGAATTCGGAGATTTTGATGCCGCCAATTTCTGTACAACCGACGCGTAAAAATAAATTTTTTTGTATGTCAATGAAAGAATTGCAAACAAGACATATTTTGCGTTGCCAGTCCACACAATCATCAGAGATGATAAGCTATGTCCACATTCAGTCAATGGACGAGATCTCTCAATCGTGGTCACTAAAGGGGGATACGCTGAAGCTAGAACCATTGGATGAAAATAAACGCGTGCTTGTATGTGCACGTATTCTCTTCATGCTTTAGGAGAAAGCCGAATAAAAAGAAAACGCTACAAACTTATGAAACAATGTGTGTGTGTTATGGTTTGTTATCAGAGGAAAAATTAAATAAAATTAATCATCTTCAGAAGGTGCGCACAATTAAATTCATTGAACACACAACACATTGAAATTTCAATGAAAGGTAAGGAAAAAAAAATAAATTTTTTTCTAAAAAAATAAAAATGTTTAATAAAATAGGCTGTAAATACAGCTGACACCCAAATTGAGAATGTATTCGCCGCTGTTGTTGTTGTTCAAGATTTCTTGACCCGACTGGATTTTGTTGAGAGAGTTTTTAAAACAACATTAATTGCTCGTAAATAACAAATTAAACGCTTTGCCACACTTTAGTTTATAACATCAAGCGCCAGAGGATGCTTAACACCTTTACGCTACTTTACACTTTGCCTTGCTGCGCATATGCATGTGACGACTTGGATGGAACATGTGTCTCTTTCTTTGCATATAGTATTTATATGAACGGGGTTGTACATCACATCTTCTGCCTCGTCGGCGATGCTTTATTTCTTAATAACTGAAAGAGAAGCAAAAAAAAAAAAAAAAATACAAATCACACAATCAAAATTGAACAAATAAATAAAGACAAAACACTAAACAGAAACAAACAAATCATAAAACAGCTTCACACATTCATAAATATTTTTACAACTTTATTTTAATTTTTTATTCTTCGCTCTCCTGGTTAGATTTCAAATTGACATGAAATTGTTTAGTGTGTTAAGTAAAAAATAACGATGCAATAAATATCTGGGAAAATAATAAATAATGTCATTAACGTGTGAGACTTAATGGTGATACAATCGAACAATTGTGGCTTAAAAGAGTTTAGTTTAGTTGTTCTAAGAAATTATGGAAACAAGCTCGCTAGCATCATACACCATCAGCAGTCATTTCGAAGTCAGTATAGAACCTACCTGCACACCAAAAATGAATGAATGCCTGACATTCAATATGAACGGTGGCACCATCTACTCTCTTCGAGGATAACCAATAATAACACAGCAATCTACTGGATTTAAGCCAGTAAGCTAAGCTAGGCAGAGAGCGTCCGTTAAACAGACGGAAATTATAAATAGTTCGAGTTCGGGATGGCCAGGCTCTCCCTTATAACAAACTGAGGCCTCACGATGTCATTGCCTTCGTACAACGGATATTTTCAATCATTCCCAATAAAACAAGGCGTCTTTTTTGTAGGCATAACGTTAAACTGACTTTCCATCCAAGGAGACAGATTGTATATTGATCACAAACAGACTTGGAGGAAGTGTGGCTGGCAAAATGAAGAGGAGGCTAGAACGACTTGCTTACACAAACACATTTTCCTGCCCAGAATGGTATGCTTAGTAAGCACGCATTTTTCTTCAATGACGAACGGAAACCAAACAGAAAAGTACATATCTTTCAGCCGATTTAGACATGTCCCATCCTGTGCGTCTCGCCCTTATTATGTATGTAATTTAGTTGTAGTTTAATTATGTGCAATTAAACTAAAAGCGAAAGGAGCTTTATTCTTCTTCTTGTTTGTTGTCTGTTTTCGATTAAAGAGGATTACTGCCTATCATCTGATAGACAGATATATATATGTGTAATATCAACAGAGGCGATAGATATTGAATGCAGTTCGATTTTCGATTTTATCCTTTTTCAACAATACACAATTTGCCTGTGTTTATAAATAAACGTGTTGTTGTTGTTGGGCTAGTAGCGCTTTTCTTCCTGCTTATCTTCTTTCAAATGAACTCATTCTAAAATCACTCAAACATATTTAAATGCTCTTCTCATTCTCTCTCTCTTTCTCTCCCTCTCTTCCTATTGTTATCCATTGCAGTATTGCCAAGTTTTTATGCTTGTAATGCTCTTTGTGTGGGAATGTTTGGATTTTATGATATATTTTATGACTTTTGTGCGGTTTTTGATTTGTACTAAACTAAAAAAATCTTCGCCTGTCGATATTAAGTGGTACTGGTTTCCATATTAATTAAAACAACACATGGCCTGCAAGTTTATTATCCACTTCTCAATATACATTTTAAGTGATTTAAAGTATCAGTATATTTACATATATATATATATATATATATATATATAGTGATTATGCTGAGTAAAATATTATGACGTCATAACTCTTGTTGCTGCGCCTTTGTTAAACTACTACTGGCGTTGAAAAGGTCTATTAACTTTAATTTGCAATTAAAATAAATACATAAGCACACAAACATTTTTATGCTTATATATATATATATATATATAACCGTAATAGTGTATAACGCGTATCTTCATGGGCAATTACACTAAAATGTTACTCTATTCAGATGTAAAAGAAACATTTAATCCGAAAATGTGTTATTACTACGTTTCCCTACTAAGGTTAATTTTTTTATCTTGGCCTATGTTGCTGTAGAAGTAGCGGAACGTTATTGTTGTTGTTGCTTTTTTTTTCTTTGTTGTTTTTATTGTTGTAATAAAAAAATCATTATATGTGTTTGTCTCTCATAAAAGTACAAATAAAAGCAGATAATTAAAATTAAAAAGCAGTTTTTATAACAATTTAATTGTTTTTATGGACGCAACCGTTTTGTAAATCATAAATTATATATATATATATATATATATATATATATATATGTACACATATGTATATAATTATATATACATATAGAAAAAGAAAGATAAATCACTCTACAGAATTTATGCTGCAAATGTATAACAAACGAAATTTCAGATTTTTATCTCAAGTTGTTCATAAGAATTCCAAAAATACAGCAAAGGTCGTAACAGATTGGTTAAGAAATTTCGATCAATTCAACAAACGACGTGTTGCATAAAAATTTATGTTTTGTCCTTTGACCTATTTAGTCTAACAGAGATTTGCGATGCGGAGTGAAGTTCAAAATAAAACCTAAAAAAAATTTCATTTTAATCAGAGAGGACCACATATGAGCAAAAATTCCTAGTGCGACCTCGTCATCTCTGAGCGTTGCCAGGTAAAATTCTTCAACGTACACTCACTTTAATGCTTGCTTTTGTGCAACAGAGTAATATGTTACGTTAATATAGTCAAAAGGACAGACAGCCGGAAGCTGTAAAGCTGATAACAGCAAATCTCATTGTCAAGCTTACTAGTTTCGCACTAATACGGCTGAGCACTTCTCATCCAACCCACATTCTACACACGGTTGCACTCAAAAAATAAAGACTAACGATCGGACCCTTCTTACCGTATGGGCCGACTGTTAGGATTTGAGATATTATGCATCCTGGCCTGCCCTACTTATGTTTTCCTTCGGCCTGTAATTTTGTGTTATTTTCTATATTCTCGCAAAAGGGGAAAGGCATTCAAAAAGACTGAAAGCTTCACATTCACTATGGTTGGGGATCAGAAATCACTGCAGAACTTTATTATCCGCTAAGTCAAAAATGTGGTAATATGTGTAGAAATGGCTTCTCTCCTGCATTTCACTTTCTTCTCGATTTTCCTTTTTCAAGATGAATTCGTCTACACCTCTAGGACGGCGGCAGAAACATTATCAAACTACTGCTGCGGCGTGACACGATCGATGACGAGTTCTTTGTCTCGCGTTTCTTTTAATGAGGAAAAAATCCCATTTACGGAATTAAAGCGCGATTCAATATTTTATAGATATGTTGACTTATCCTCATATGTGCGCTGTTTTAATATTTAGAATAATCTTGTGCAAAATTGCATTTCTTGTTGTAATGGAAAATTTTACGCAAAAAAAAAAACCACAAACAAAACCATTTGGATTAAAAAAAAGTATAACAGAATGGCCAAGTTTTGGCCATCAATGACCTCTCCAACGTCTTTTTGGCGGTGCGTATTTCTTTCCCTGGTGCCGCAAAAATAAAATTCGATAAAAAACATTATGCATATTATGCATGTATATGTGTATATAAAATATATAAAAAATTAAATCGTAAAATTTTTACGATCGTTTAATGGACTTTTGCAGTGTAGGACTGCCTAAGCAGCACATGGATTGGACGTAAGAAGAGACGCGAAATAAAGAAAATACTTTTCTAACTTAAGTTTTCATATCTGTTTCGGTTTGGCGTTGTCGGCACGATCGCTCGCATATGCCTATAATTATAGCTACTCTACGCAACACTATGGCTACGACAACATAAGTTTAGATTCATTAAATCCATATTATTTTTTATTGTTGTTGTTGTTGTTGTAGCATTATAATTTGTGTAAACTAATTTGATTTTAGAAAAATAATTTGTTGTTGTGGTTGCTCTCCGTTTCATTTAGCATCGAGAAACCAAGTTACAATGCAACTTTTAGACACCCGCTGACTTACAGCGTACAGCAAATGATTGTAAAGAAAATGAGGAAATTAGTTTAGAGAATTCTAACAAGACCAGGTATTTTTGCAGAGCAGCGACATCTGTACCTTTGCTAAGCAAATAGAAATCGTTAAGGCAGACTTTTTACAGAACAGTTACTTGTCGATAATGTTGAAACTTTATTTCATCCCCTTACGAACATTGCTTTAACAGCAAAAATAATTTGCGCATGACTTTTGAGTCCTTATATGAAATAATTTGAAATATCTTCGAATGCTTATATTTGTTTTAAACAAAAGAAAAAAGAAAAGAAAAATTTGTCTTCTTCAATTTTTAAATATTAATCAATGCTATTTTCAACTTGTAGAAAAGCAAAGGGATTTCGAAAGTTTACACAATTAACGTAAACACCTTTAACATGATAAGAGAAAAATCTCACTATGCTCGAGAATCCACTCAGTCCCTGTAGTGTAGTCGTATGAATTCTTTAACGAATTTGCATAAACGTTGTGATGCCAGCGCTTCAACGGCTTGGTTACCACTTCATTGTGGTCTCTTCTTTGCAAGGATGTTATTGCTTGCAACGGGACAGATCTACTCAAAATTTGTTTGCAAGATGTGTTTCTCTGTTATACGGATGGCGCTCGCTGCAAAGATTAGTGAAAGACTCTGTAAGTCGCGTAAATTATTAGAGTAAAAACGATTCAGTTTATATTTAGGTGTAGGAGCTTTTCTAAACCGTTTCGACATAATTTTTCTACAGTTTTGGACTATGTGGTTAAAAATTTTGGAACGGAACTACTTTGGACATAAATCATTTGATGGGGAAACGGATGCACTGCATATACATATATATATTAGTTTTCAGCTTAAACTAAATAATTTCAAACACCGTAATTTTAAAAGACTTGCCCTAATAGCATCAAAGAAACTGTAAAGGAAGACCACTTTGCTTGCTCTATGTCCTTGATTCCCTTTTCCTTTTAATTAATCTACTGCTTTTTATAAAAATTATTATTATTTTTATTTACCTTAGAGGTGAGTGACCGACAGCCGAAGCGGTCATTAATTTCTGATGCAACGTTTACTTCCTAAGGGCTAAGTACAAATAAAGAAAGCAAATTTAGATGAAGTCATACAAAACTGAATTGTCCCCATAGCCACATACACATAAAATGATGTCAGTCAAAATATCTTAAAAAGAAAATATTAAAAACAAATGAACACTATTCCCTACACCACTTTGCTTGATATAGCTACTCATGTGACGTCTTTTAAAAATAAGGTTTTCTATGGGGAGTGGCATTGGTCCTTGCACTAAAACCTATCGGTTTACCAAATTACGTTAAAATATTTCCAAAGTAGTAAACTATGGACAAGACAGCAATGCACACAGGCAGATATACAGACAGACAGGCACACCGTCAGACAGACAAAGATGCCAACTGCGAGGCAGACAGACTAACATCGATGCTAAAAGTGATTTTCAAATTCTTCCGGGTACTGCATATATCGGAACAACATACCCTTGTACCACCCGAGGCGTAGAGTATAATTTATGTTAAAATAAAAGCAAAGTCAACCGATATTAGCGACAAATATAACTGCTTTTAATCCCCCATTTTGAATGAAGAATCTTACTAACCAAATACAAGGATAGATAATTAAATGGGCACAGAATGCTTCCTGAGAGCATGTATTTTTGTTAATTTATCGCCCGCTATATAAGGAAATAGTTCACTATTCCTTCCAATGCAATAAGCAGTTGCAACGTTGCTCTTTTCTACTTGACTTTTTGACTTGACTTTACTATGAAACGCTTAGTAAAATAAGAGCGAAAAGAACTCCTTACACAACTGTAGTTACTTTAAAGCAGCATTCCATTCCGCACGGAAACCAGCTGAGGAAGACCGCAGCGTTTAAATTCATTACAACTTAATTTCAAATCAAGAAATTGTTCATATCATAGGTAGTTGAGGAAAAAACCAATTGAGAAGTTGCTTCAACACTCGTACTTCTGTACACCGAGGCATTCAGATGCATACATATATATGTTGTATATCGATTCGATTGCTTCTTGCTGCATTTATTTCGTTTAGCAGAGTTTCTGAATGTATCCATCCCGACTGCTTTACGAATGCCAATCATTAAATATATGGATTTCACAGAAGAATGAAAATAATGCATAATTCAGAGACGAAAAATAAAAATGCGAATAAAAACAAGCGCGCACAACACACAAGCTATGGGACTAATGAATATGATAACGCGTTTTTAACATGCTTTTGAGTAGACATTTGTTTAAATGGCGAAAATCCTATATACACGACACAATGGCCAAAGCTGGTTAATGCGAGTAAAAATACAATGCGTATGGCGCAGAGAATAGAAAGCAACAATGTTGTATGCCAAAAAGGAAATCAGGCAGAAAGAACGTGTGCATTGTGAAAGTCATAAAACTGTCTGGAAATCTACAGTGATGTGGAGAATTTCAGCGAAGTCTAGAATGACAGCGGCGGCAATAACAATAATGTGTATAATTACGAAAGAAAAATGAAACAAACAAAAATGAAACTTATTCGTGTTGAGAGCTTTTGGTCGAATCAGAGCAACGCTTCTTCTTCCAACCAACCCATTCTTCCAAAGGAACAATAATAAGCAAATTCAAGCAAAATTATCATCTCGCTCGCTCGCTCGCTTGCTCTCGCTCTCGCTGTCTCTCTCTCTTTCTCTCTCTCTGTCTTACTCCTTTGTTAATATAATCCTCCTTTTAACTTATATATCTATGCTACGAGAACCTACCTACATATTATGTATGTTTGAGAATTATTTTATGCGATTATGTCCTTCGAATAGTTTTCAAATGCGTTAGAGAAACGTAAACGCCTGAGGAAATTGTATTTCACACATATTACTTTGTTAATAACGAATGCGTGATTTAAATATTTTAATTGCACATTTGTGTACATACACACTGACATCATAAACCGTTCTAATATTATAATAAATCCAAAGAGAATGACAATCAATATGCTTATGTACGTGTGCGTGTGTGTATGTGTGAGTAAACCCGTTGGGATCATTTTATGGTCTCGCATGTTACGTAAGAGAGGAGACGACGAGTAGTTAAGCAGTAGCAGTAGTAGCATAAAATATAAAAGAATTCAACTAAAATCTCGTTTTGCATTATTTTTTGATTGTTGTTATTGTTGTTATTGTTGTCGTTGTTTGTCGTTTCTGGATCGTTAACTGAATTGCCAAGTGATACATTTGATTTCTTAACAAAAACACAAGGGCAAAAAGAACAATTTTTGCTTTTTTTTTTTTTTTTTTTTTTTTTTTTACAATAACAAATCGTAAAAGCTGAATGCCATCACATAATAATAGATATTCCAATAAAATGACAACGTTTCTTAAGTGCTTGAAAAAATAGCGTTCACAAGCTGAAAGTATTCTATAGCGAAAATGTTAT